>NC_089587.1:165023340-165237895 GCF_019320115.1 Miscanthus floridulus | reverse complement strand
TCATTTGAGATGAATTGGGACAAATTTGACTAAATTGAGATGAATTGGGATAAGTTTTAGATGAATTTGTCTACTCCTATGACTTACTACTGCTGCTGCTCTACTATCCACTCTTCTTCCTGGTACACTGGCTACTCCTATTGCTTGATTGTCCACTCTTCTTGCACAATTTCATCATATATGTGCTACTGTCTACTCTATATACTATTGTCATTTTGTTTTCCCCAAAATGGCATGCTGCTCTCTTTTGCTTGCCTGTGTTACTACTGTCTCACTGTTATTTGTAGTGGTTTTGCACTGAATTTGGCTACTCTCAACTACCTCTATTTTGTTCTATTCAGCCTAAATTCTCTACTTGTTTTCTCTAATGCTATACTACATGTTGCCTATAATTCAAGGAAAATAGTGAGTATTGCTTGCTAGCTATTTTTGATTTATGTAAGTTCTTCTATGCTTGTTTTGTACTTGTCCATATCTGGCTGCTCCTACTGCTACTACTGTCCTCCTCCTCTTATCAGACAACTCGATCATCGAGTGCCACTAGGTGTTGAAATACATGCATTGCATTTAGGCCTAGTGCACATTCGTGTGAGAAGTGATTAACCTTTGAAAAATGATTGTGAAAATTGCTACCACACTTGCATGTGATGGTAAGTCACTTGGGGTGTTGGCACATTGTTTTTTTTGCAAATTGCAAAGAATCAATGGAGGTGAAGAAGGGGATGAGGTGCTAACCTCTAGGACGGCACCATCCACCCCTATCCAGTGTACCACAAGCCACCTCGGACGGTGACCTTTTGGCATTAGCTGAGAGCTGGAAATTGCACTCGGCACCGTCAGTGACAGTGTACACCGCTTAGGTGGCCCGATGGTGCACCCACCGGGGTGCGTCCCGGGTGCCACCACTCCTTTATTCCCAAAGGCTGGCGATATTGGAGTTAGGGCTAGGGGCACTGTCTTGGTCACCGTCACCCCATGACGGTGCATCGCCCTAATTATCAGAGAGTAGGGAAACTGTGGGGTTTGGGCCAGGGTGGCACCACCGCACCCTGTTCGGTGCCACCGCCACCCCTATCGGTGACCAATGTCTAGTTTTTAGCTGTTGGAATTTGACTGTTGGAAGGGTTGCACCGCCATGTCTAGTGCCAGGCACCGCCCCTATCAGGTGCCCTCGTAGAATTGTGCTCCAAGGGGTAACGGCTCTATTTTGAGGTGGGCTTATAAATAGCCCCCTTGGCTAGCCATGGCCACTCTCTTGGAACTCCAAAGTGCTAAGATTTCATATTGGGAGCTAAGCAAACACAATCCACTCACTTGCACACTTGTTTTCATCATTTGAGTGAGATTAGGAGATCCTCTAGTGCATTGCTTAGTGATCTAGCATTTTTTGGCACTAGTTGGGCGATTTGGGCTGATAGAGATCTTGTTACTCTTGGTGTTTGCCAACACCTAGACAACCTGGTGATTGGTAGATCATTGAGCGGCTATTGGTGATTGTTGCTGGCTTCGATCATTGACATTGTGATGGGTTCTTGTGCCTTCCTCGGTGGAGCACCAAAGGCAACTGTAGTGGATTGCGTGTGGCTTGTAGATCCTCATCTTGTGTTGGTTGTGCGACACCCGATTGCAGGTTAGGCATATGATGCCTATTAGTACGTGAACCTCCAAGTAAGTTAATCGCCACAACGGGGACTAGCTTGCCGGCAAGCAAGTGAACCTCAGAGGAAAAATCATTATGTCATCATTGTCTCAACTAGTGTAGAGTGTAGTGACATAGCCTTTGAGTGCCTAGTGATCATAATTAACTAGAATTGTGGATAGGTGGCTTGTATTTTTAGTAGGCTAGCGCAACACTCGCTTCGCCACTTAATTATCTAACCACTTGGCTTAAGTGTTGTTGTAGAATTTTTTATAGGCTATTCACCCCCCTCTAGCCATTTAGGACCTTTCAAGTGGTATCAGAGCCATGGTCACCATGATTTGAGGCTTAACAACCTTCGATGTCAAAATAGCTTAAATCAACAACACCAAGAAGCCACGCATTTTGATGGCACAAATTATCCATATTGGATGGCAAAGATAACCACCTATATCAAGTCGATCAATAGAAAAGTGTGGAAGGTGGTGGAGACTAAGATTGAGGTTGCAAATCTAGAGAATCCCACTGTGGCTAAAGAAGTATTGCTCTAAAATAATGACATTGCTCTTAGTGCCATTCATGATGCCATGGATGAGAGAACATTTGAGCAAATCAAGAACATTGAGATGACTCATGAGGCATGGAAGAAGTTGGAGGATTCATTTGAGAGCACTCAAGCGGTGAAGGGTGCAAAGGCATACATACTCAAGGAGAAGTTTGCTAGCTTCGAGATGAAGGATGATGATAGTGTGCCGGATATGTTCCATAGGCTACAAGTGATTGTCAATGATCTTAAAGCACTTGGTGAAGAGGTGAAGGACAAGGACTTCTCCCATAAGTTCTTGAGATGCTTACCATCAAGATTTTGAACATTGGTCACCATTCTAGTGAGAAGCGGTTTGGACACCTTGACACCAAACCAAGTGTTGTGAGATGTGATGACCGATGACACTTATATATAGATGAAGATGAGAAAGAAGAGAAGAACAAGGAGAAGAAATATGACAAGAAGGATGAGAAGAAGAAGAGTGTGACATTCAAAGCCACATCATCCTCCAAGGGCAAGGCAAAACAAGAAACATCAAGTGAAGATGAGTGCTCAAGCTTTGATGAAGATGGTGATGAGAAGATGGCTCTCTTTGTGAAGAAGTTTGGCAAATTCATGATGAAGAAGGGCTATTATGCTAGAAGGAAGAAGTCATCATCCAAGAACAAGGATGACCAAAGGAGGTGCTTCAAGTGTGGTAGAAAGGATCATCTTGTTGCTCAATGTCCCTACAGTAGTGACAATGATGATGATGACAAGAAGAGCAAGAAGAAGGACATGAAAGAGAAGAAGGAGAGCAAGATGACATTCAAGAAGAAGAAGAAGGGAGGTTCATATGTGTTCACTTGGCATAGTGATGCTTCCTCAAGTGACGATAATGATAGTGATGATGACAAGAAATCAAGCAAGAAGAAGGATCTTGCAAGTATTGCTATCAATGAGAAGCCTTCGCTCTTTGACACTCCATCGACATGCTTCATGGCTAAGGCCACTAAGGTATAATCCGATGATGAGTGTAATGGAAGTGATAGTGAGAGCGATGATGAGGATGAACCATCTAAGGATGAGCTCTTTGACATGTTAGAAGATGCTCGGATGTATTTTGACATTAAGAGAAGGGAATGCAAAGACTTGCATAAGAAACTAAAAGCCCTTAAGCTAGCCTTTGATGAGCTCAATGCATCTCATGAGAAGTTAGAGGAAGCCCATGAGATGCTTGGCAAAGCTCACAAGAAGCTTGAAAAAGCTCATTCCACTCTTCTTGAGCAAAATGAGAAGGAGCATGTTGTAACATGTGACGTAGGCTTAACTTGTGACATTATTGATGAATTTTTCTATAAGCCTATTGTTGTTGCTCCCACTAACAGTAACACCCCTGGTGTTAAGCATCACTAAAAACTTTATCATGGCATCATCATGCAACAGAAGCATATATTTTAGCTAACCATGTCTTGTATTTACTAAAATCAATGTTATTTGGTTAGTGAAGCAATGCATATGTGTGGTGGATGAACTAAAACAAAAATGTTTCCAAGGTACTTTGTGACCTTCTATTTTTAAAATTCACTAAAATACTTGGAAACATACCTTAATAAACTTTGTAGTGTAAAGAATGTACTTTTCACTAGGATCAAGTATAGGGTATGAATTCAAGATCAAATCATTAAAATTTGGACCTCAAAAGTGAACTCAGTATTGAAATTCATCATTTAGACAAATCTGCCTAAGTCCTAGGATTTCAGTGATTGAATTCAATTTTTGAGTATTTATTAAAATGATTTTCATAAATAAAATTGTTCAAACATTAGTATCATTTGATAATGCAAAGTTTGTACTATACAATGGTGCAATTGGTTGAAAAGTTTGCTTGATGGTTAATCACCAAATAATTCACCAAAGTAGCTAAGTGGTTATTTTGCAAAACCCTAATCTGTCAAAACTGAATGATTTTCTTTTCAGTTTCTTCTTACCTATGTTCTAGCACATAGATCTCTTAAACCAATAAGAGTTAGGAGTTGAGCCTTAAAGCAAAGATGAAGATATCATCAAGTGGAGAAATTTTTATTAAATGAGTTTTTCATGTTGCTATGTGAAATAGGAAGAAAAGGAAAGGAGAAGTAGGAGTTTCAGGCTGCTACGGTGTTCGTGGTGAGAAGTCTCTGTCTGCTTGTAGGGTTGTGCTCAAGCTGCTGCTGGTGCAGCGCAACCGCCTCGCCCTCGCCTTATACCATCCTACCGGCCATCGTCCTTCTTCTTTCTCCTTTCTCACCGCCGCCGCACTTCACTACGTCGGCGCAATTCACCGCCTGCCTTAGCACATCTGCTCAATTGCTCGTAACCACTACTCCGCCTCGCCGTTATGCACCTCTTGGACCCGCTTAGGCCATCTCTTCTCACCGGAGTTGCCCACGCGCACCGATTCTGCCACAGCGGCTCACCATCGCCGCTGAGGTGCACCCTCACCGTGGACATCTACCTCTAGCTGATCTCTCTCCCTTATCTATCCTATTCCATAACCTCCTTGGTCCAGCGAAGCTCGTAAGCTTTACCATTGATTCTTCCTCCTTCAGGTTGTGCCGGAACATCGCCCTCACCGCCGGTCCATGCTATCATAGCCATCCACGATGACGACTCACCTCTGCCATGTCTCTGCCTCAATCGAGTAGCTAGTTTTGATCGTGGTGAGCTCCTGGACGTGTAGGTCGTCTCAGTCTTACCTCTACCATGCCGGAGCAGCGAGTCCACCTGCTGCGCCACCATGCAGACCACCACCGAGCCACCATGGCTGTGGCCGTGCTCAGCACGTGCCCTAGTTTGTTCATTTAGTATCGTAGATAGGTGCGTAGGAGAAAGGGGAGCAGGTTGGTGGTTGTCGCGTCGTCGGTGACCTCGCCGTCGGCGAGCGGCGTGGCTTACCCACCGGCTGACCCATGGTCAAGGCTAGGAGGGTCAGGTAGACCCTAGTTCCCATGCGTCAGTGACTCAGGGTAGAGTTGGGGTGGGTGCGAAAAGGTTTTGGCGTCGGTTCGATTTATTCTTTTTCAGAAAATGATTAATTGGTGCTGATTTTGTTTAATTCATAACTAATACCTGGAGCTTGATAAAATTATGAAAAACTTTGTGTGTTTTTGTTATCATGTACTCTAGCTAGGAAAAATATTAGTTGAGGAATTTCAGTACTTTTGGTATGCGTAAAAATTACCTCTTTTAATTAATAAATGTGCCTTCCATGATTTTATAGGCTAAAATAATTATCTTTTAAATCCCAAAAATTTTTGTCTATGCTTTACATGCTAAAACCTGCCTTCAAAAAAAATTGGTATTGTTTGGATAAATATAAATTACCCATCTTTTTAGGTGTTTAAAATACCTTTTATTAATTAGATAAATACAAAAATGATTTATATAAATTGATTAAATGACTTGGGTGAACTTTATGCTTTGATTGTAGACCTTGGGACACAAACACCTTTAATGTTCCTTGGCAAATTAATGACTTATTGTTGTGTTCATAATCAACCTGTTAATAATAGTACTAGTATTGCTTTATGAGTAATTAACTTAACTTTACCGTGAAGGAAAGTTGTACTCAAGTTAATTAATCTAGTTTGATCATCATAAATCTTTCTAAGTATCGCATCATTCTAAAGCATGCATATTTACTTATGTTTAGTGATTGAGAGTGGAATCCTGTGGTTGAGCAAGTCCCAGAAGTGGATTTCCTTTAGTGGAATTGGTTATCTTATATGTGGTTTTCTGAAGTGCCTGTCAACCGCAACACCATAGGCTAGCCCCGGAGTATAACCCCTATCCTTGTGTTTTCAAATATTATTCACTTAAGTCTTATGCTTTGTGCATTTAAGTAAAATAGGAATTGGTTGTATACCAACTACTGCATGTCTGCCTTGATATTTCTATACCCATCCTTGTCACCCTATTAGTAAAAGTAGTTTATGATGCTTAGTCATGCTTAGTGGATAAAAGTTAAGCAACAAAGTTTGTTTCACATGTTCTTACCCAGGGAATGCCCTAAAGTTTAATGATGATCAAGAATTTGAATTGAGACCGGGCGGACTCTTTGCTTGTGTCAGGTTTGAGTCTTGACGTAGTGCCCCGGCTATGTTGATTAAGGACCATTCGTTGTAGGCTTGCTTATGTTCGTGACTTTGTAGTACTGGCCACATACTCCAGTAAGCCTGACACCTTGGCTATTCCACTATGTAAAAAGACAACTGCGCACTAGAAGTGGGAGATGACGAGAGTAGCGTGTACCTATCCTGTGAATTCATCCGAGATAGTGTAGGGAGGTGGAGTACTGTATTCTCGGGTAGCACAGACCTGGTTCATGTTCTGAAGGATCCGAGTGAGGGCTGATATACGTAGGTCCAGGACCTATGTATGTCCTATGGTAAGGAAACCCTAGAAGGGCCAAATCGATTCGAATCACCGTTGCTTCTCGGAGAAGAAGACTCGATCCTCTGCCCTGCATCGTAGTTAATAAATGAAACAATGGTACTGATGATCATGAGATGTGATGATTAAAGAAGGGTTGCTTTAGATCTGGTGCAAACTGTAGACTGATAATGTCTTAACTTGAGCTAAAACATTGAAAGCAAGGATCAATCATTAGTAAGCTTTTCTGCAAAAGTCAAACTTGATTCTTACTATAGACTTACCTTGATTCCCATAAAGCCTGTATTTCCTTGGAGACTTTTCTTTTCGTCGGCTAAGTCTTATTGAATACCTTTGTACTCAGGGTTTGTTAACCCTTATTGCAAGAGGAGATTCAGCAGTAGAGAAGTTTGTTGTGCACCCTTGGTAGGGTGAATCTCTCTTGTCAGTTCCTAGTGGTACCTGTCATGCTACCCTACTGCCTAGTTAACTAAAACTTATGAATTGTAATAACTTAATGAATGATTTGTAAACTTATGGTTAGTAAGACTTCCGCTATTTATTCTGATGTAATATATTAGTATAAACTGTTGTAATACTGCAATGTCTTCTGTTATGTATCCTGCTAGAAAGAAAAAGTGTATGATTTGGGTTTTCCCGAGGACACTCGACAAACTATTGAGACTTGATGGCTTATGTGTGCTATAGTTAGAAGTTTGTGAGACAATGACAGACACATGTGAGCCATATAATTTGGGCAGTTCTGCCATAGCTGGTATCAGAGTATGTCATTATAGAAGTTATTGTAGTATTACTTTACAAAACTTCAAAATAAACAATACAAATTAGTTTGAAGTCTATTTTGGTCAAAAAGATTGCCTCTAGCTCATCCCTTTCTTGCTATATTTGTCTCTCAAAAAGCTGCTTGTCCTGACAAGAACTGAAGGCATGGAAGGTTTTCCAGTCATACTTTAGGTGTTGATGTGGCATGTCAACTTCTCCACTGCACCAGAGTACCATGTCTATTCAATTCAATAGGCTCTAATCCTATAGGTGTTCTGTTAGAATCTTCCTATTGTTTCCTCTTGATATTTTGCAAGTTTTCTGTATGATCATAAGGGTGGTAGAGACACCTAGAAGTTGTGTAAAAGTGGGATAGCATGTTTAATATCGCCCAATGTTGTAAAATTGAGTGTGTTGTCACTCGCTTGTGTAATATGTTTATTAAAATAAAGTTAAGTAAGTAGATAGGTTTGTTTAGTTTAGCGTTGGACTGTTCATGCATCATGTCATCAATTAATCTTTTGTTTACTTTCCCCCTAGCTAGTAGTTTGGGTTAAGTATGTTGCCAATCCTATTCATGCTATCTTTCTTTTCCTCTCCTATGTTGTTCTACCTGTCTATGGAAATCTGGTGGCTGATGATCATTCTTACCTTATAGTATGAGGACTCATTCCAAAAAAACAGTTGTACCTAGTACCTCATGTGGTCATGCCAACATGGCTAATCCACCACAAACACCAATGTTAGATGATGCAGTTACTGCTCTAATGAATGTCAGAACCAACAATGCGTGCATTCTCCAAACTTGGGCGTAGTATGGAGTTCCTGTTTCTTAGGGTCATCCGGATCTCGAAGCCGAGAACACTTATTGTGACTTTCTAAAAATTCACCCTCCCGTGTTTCATAAAGCTGTAGAACCTCTAGAGGTAGAGGATTGGATCCGCACTATAGAGCAGAAGTTCGGTCTTATCCGCTATAGTGATGTTTAGAAGACTTTATTTGTAGCACAACAACTCTAGGGCCCTACAGGCGCTTGGTGGGCGAGTTTCCTTGCAGCATAGCTAGACGGACATTAGGTTCTAGGTGCTGAGTTTCGCACTGCTTTCCAGGCACACCATATTCCTGATGGTGTCATGGAGATGAAGATAGAACAGTTCCTCAAGTTGCAGCAAGAAGATCAGAGTGTGATGGAGTACTTGAGCAAATTTAACCACTTATCGCAGTATGCCCCAGAATATGTCCATACTAATGCCGATAAGAAGCTTTGGTTTGTACGTGGTCTCAACACCAAACTTCAAGCTATGCTGGCCGCCTGCACCACTGCTAGTTATAATGAGATTGTCGGTATTGCCATTACTTCTGACGACAAGTACCATCAGTATAAGGAGGCAAAGAAGAGAAAGAATATGTCCGTGGAATCCTCTAAAGGCAACACTCAATGTTAGAGGATTATCTATCAGCCGGTCCATCATTCTCACTATTATCTCCACCAGCCGAATAGCCCTGGTGTTCACCCTAATAACCCACCAAATAATCCCAACCCATGTTTTAAGTGTGGCCAAACTGGGCACTATGATCGGGATTATTGTCTACCTAGGCAAGCTAAGTCTCTAAAACCTCCGGTGTGTCAACAACAAAATCATCCGTAGGGTGTTCGAAAGAACAGAGCTGTTTTAAAACTAGGTTGGGTTCATTATACTCAGACTAAAGTGATTCTAGAAGGAGAACCTGTAATGATGGGTCGGTTTTCCATCACTGAACAACCTATAGTGATATTGTTTAATTCTAGTGCCTCGCATACGTTCATTAATAGAGATTTTGTCATGAAGTGTCAGTTGCCGATTGAGTCAATGGAAGGAAGTTTCTGCATACAGTCTCCTAGGGGACATATGTATAATAAGGAAGTAGTAGAGCATGTCCCTATAAATCTTGTTGGTCATACCTTTCTAATAGATCTACTTGTTCTTAAGGGTTAGGATATAGATGTGATCCTTGACATGAATTGGTTGTATCAACGTGGAACTGTCATTGATACTCTTCAAAGGACCATACAGTTGAACTTACCTGATAGTAGTTCTAAGTTGCTTATCCATATACCTACTCCTAAGAGGGCAGTTGAAAGAGTGTATGGAACACTGTTAAGGAAGTGGTAGATATTCTTGTAGTAAGGGAGTTTCCAGATGTATTCCCAGATGATTTGCCTGGCTTACCTCTAGATAGAGATGTCAAGTTTGTGATTGAGCTAAAACCTGGTACTGCTCTAGTATCCAGAAGAGCATATCGGATGCCTCCAAAAGAGTTGGCAGAACTTAAGATTCAGTTGCAAGAGTTACTTGACAAGGGTTATGTTAGACCAAGTTCATCACCATGGGGATGTCCTGCAATATTTGTGAAAAAGAAGGACAAAACTTTGAGATTGTGCGTTGATTATCGTCCACTGAATGAAGTAACTATCAAAAATAAGTACCCTCTTCCTCGCATTGATCTACTCTTTGATCAACTGGCGGGAGCTAAAGTATTCTCTAAGATTGATCTCAGATCTAGGTACCATCAAATAAAGATTCATTTGGAAGATATTCCTAAGACTGCTTTCATTACCAGATATGGTCTATATGAATATCTAGTCAAGTCCTTTGGCCTAACCAATGCTCTAGCTCATTTTATGTACCTAATGAACTCTATTTTTATGCCAAAGCTCAACAAATTTGTTGTTGTTTTCATTGATGATATCCTCATATATTCCAAAAACAAAGAGAAACATGCGGAACATTTACACATTGTTCTAAGCCATCTGAGAGAACACCAGTTATATGCCAAGTTTAGCAAATGTGAGTTCTGGCTCAATGAAGTGCCATTCCTTAGGCATGTTCTCTCTGCTAAGGGTGTTGTTGTAGACCCTGGCAAAGTGAGAGATATTCTTAATTGGAAACCATCGATCTCTGTTCACCAAGTTTGTAGTTTTCTTGGAATGGTGAGATATTACCGTCATTTCATTCCTGACTTCTCTAAGATATCCAAGCCAATCACTGAGTTGCTAAAGAACCAAACCAAGTTTGTATGGTTGCCTAAATGTAATGAAGCTTTTGAAACTTTGAAGAAGCTTCTAACCACCACTCCTGTCCTAGCTCAGCCAGACATTGAAAAGCCATTTGATGTATATTATGATGCCTCTGGTATTGGTATTGGATGTGTATTGATGCAAGAAGGCCGAGTTATTGCTTATGCTTCTAGGCAGTTCAAGTGTCATGAAGAACATTATCCTACTCATGATTTGGAGTTAGCTGCTGTTGTTCATGCACTCAAGATCTAGCGTCACTATTTGCTAGGTAGCAGTTGTCATATCTATACTGATCACAAAAGTTTGAAGTACATTTTTACTCAGTCTAAGTTGAATATGTGATAGAGAAGATGGTTAAAATTGATCAAAGATTGTGATCTAGAAGTTCATTACCATCTGGGCAAAGAAAATGTTGTTGCAGATGCACTCAGTCGTAAGTCACACTACAATTGTCTTACAGCAAGGCCATTTGATAGTACCTTGTGTCAAGAAATGGAAAATTGGAATCTAGAGATTGTTTCACAGGGTACTTTAGCTAATATTACAATTGAATCCTCTATTTAGAGTCAGACTGTTGTTGCTCAGAAAGGGAACAAAGGAATAGCTCATATCAGAGAAAGAGTTGTAATCGGAAAGGTCCCATGTTTTTAGATTGATGATGAAGGAGTTCTTTGGTTCAAGAATCCTCTGGTAGTACCAAAAGTTCCTGAGTTACATCAACAAATCCTCGATGAAGCTCACTTGTCCAAATTCTCGATTCATCCAGAAAGTAATAAGATGTATTAGGATCTAAAACAGAGGTTCTGGTGGACCAAAATGAAAATAGAGATTGCTTGGTATGTTGCCAAGTGTGATACCTATCAACGTGTAAAGGTTGTTCATCTGAAATCTGTAGGACCACTGCACCCTTTGCCTGTTCCATCATGGAAGTGGGATCACATCAGTATGGACTTTATTATTGGTCTGCCTAAGACATCCAAAGGTTGTGATTCTATTTGGGTTATTGTTGATCGCCTCACTAAGATAGCTCACTTTCTTCTAGTAAAAACAAGGGATCCAATGATCATTTATGCCAAGTTATATGTTGCATGTATCTTGAGCCTTCATGGGGTACCAAAAACTATTATTTCCAATAGGGGTACACAGTTTGTCTCCAAATTCTGGAAAGAGCTACATAAAGCAATGGGTACTAAGCTTATCCATAGTTCGGCTTATCATTCTTAGATGGGAGGTTAGACTGAAAGGGTCAACCAGATTCTAGAAGAGATGCTAAGAACCTATGTTCTCACTTATTCAGATAAGTGGGATAAGTGTTTACCTTTAGCAGAGTTCTCTTACAACAACAATTATAAGAAAAGTATTAAGATGGCACCTAATGGAGATGAGGATCCCGATCTTCCATCAGGTGATGGTAACTATCATTGTGGCGGAGAATGACACACTGATCCGGCTTCAGATCGAAAGATCGAACCCTGCAATCTTAGCACCACAGCTCCTCTGGTTATCAACCGAGTCACAGACCAAGTTGACCTCACCAAGAAGGCTAATCCCTGCCTACGCAATGAAGAACACAAGCAAGAACAAGAAAGAATGCAACCAAATTGCAAATGAATGATTAAACTCACGAAGTTGGGGTCTCACAAACCGATGAACAGTGAAACTATTCTTGACAGATTAATCTAAGCAAAACCCGAACCCTAATGGAGGGGCAGCGGCTATTTATGAAGACTCTAGGGTCGTGCAAGACCCCTGGACGTGCCCCTAATGGGCCCAAACTCGATACATGGTCCAACGGACCAAAAGACGGTGTCACAGCACCCTGGTAGATTCTAGACGCTGATTTGTTTTGACGATTCATGTTGATTCTGAATAGCTTTTGACATGAAACTACTTGGATTGGCTTCCTTATCAAATTAGCTTTCCATCCATATGTGGATCATAAAAAATGGAGTCCGGATGCGTCCTGGGTGACTAGTTTAAGGCAAACTGATCCTGGAGGCCGAGGTAGACTCGAATTCTTGTTGGACTGGGCCTCCGGCTTGTGTTGGACGTCCTTGCTGGTCATCATCACCTCCACCACTTCCTCTAAGTCCTTCATGACCCTCTCTAATGTTCCTAAGCAAGATAACATCATTAGGTAGTAGTCTATTCTCAAAAGTATGAAAAGTATCGCTTAAGAACGAGCTCACCTCTAAATTGAGTTGTCGCTTTCGAGCTCGGGTCATTGGACCTTGCATGACGGTTGGAGGATCAGCGGATACCTCTGAAGAAGTGATGTCCTCATCATCCTCCCCCTCTTGAATTGGAGTCAGCCTTGACTCAAGCTCATCTTCTTCTCCCAAATAAGGTTTCAAATCTGCAATGTTAAAGGTGGGACTAACCCCGAACTCGGGTGACAATTCAAGTTTGTAGGCATTATCATTTATTTTCTCAATGATCTTATAAGGACCAGCTGCTCTTGGCATTAATTTAGACTTATGTAGCTTAGGAAATCTATCTTTTCTTAAATGTAACCAAACCAAATCACCCGGTTCAAGTTTAATCTCTTTTCTACCTTTACTACCGGCAATTCTATACTTTTCATTCATGCTTTCAATATTTGCTTTAGTTGTTTCATGCAACTTACGAATAAAATCAGCACGCTCTCTAGCATCACTATGTATTCTCTCAGTGGTAGGTAAAGGCAAAAGATCAATAGGAGCATGGGGGTTAAAACCATACACTACCTGAAAAGGACTTACCTTGGTGGTGGAATGTTCTGCCCTGTTATATGCAAACTCCACATACGGCAAACACTCTTCCCACATCTTCAAATTGCGCTTCAAAATGGCTCTCAACATGGTGGACAATGTTCGATTCACAACCTCAGTTTACCCATCAGTTTGGGGATGATATGTTGTAGAAAATAGCAGCTTGATCCCCAATTTATTCCACAACGTGCGCCAAAAATGACTCAAGAATTTTGCATCATGATCTGAAACAATAGTAGAAGGCATACCATGCAAGCGAACAATTTCTTGAAAGAAAAGATCAGCAATATGAACAACATCGTCGCTCTTATGATAAGGAATAAAATATGCCATCTTAGAAAAACGATCAACCACCACAAAAATACTATCCCTCCCCCTCTTAGTCCTTGGCAATCCCAACACAAAATCCATAGATATATCTACCCAAGGAGTAGAAGGAACAGGAAGAGGCATATACAAACCATGTGGGTTCAACCGTGACTTAGCTTTTTGACATGTGGCACACCGAGCCACATACCGCTCTACATCTCGCCTCATCCTTGGCCAAAAGAAGTGTGTGGACAGCACCTCCTCCGTCTTCTTGGCACCAAAATGTCCCATCAATCCACCTCCATGTGCCTCCTGCAACAACAAAAGATGAATAGAACCAACTAGAATGCATAGGCAGTTAGCTCTAAACAAAAACCCATCGCTGATCAAAAACTTATTCCATGTGCGTCCCTCTCTACAATTAAGCAACACATCCTTAAAATCAGGATCAAGCGCATATTGTTCTTTAATGGATTGAAGACCAAAAATCCAGCAATCAAGTTGGGACAGTAATGTATATCTTCTAGACAAAGCATCAGCAATCACATTATCCTTCCCTTTCTTGTGTTTGATAATATAAGGAAAAGATTCAATAAATTCAACCAATTTAGCATGCCTACGATTCAGATTATTTTGAGAGTGAAGATACTTAAGCGAATCATGATCAGAATGAATAACAAATTCTTTAGGCCACAAATAATGATGCCACGTCTCCAAAGAACGAACAAGTGCATACAATTCTTTATCATACGTGGAATAATTAAGAATAGGACCATGTAATTTTTCGCTAAAGTAAGCAACTGGTTTACCATCTTGCATCAAAATACCACCAATGCCAACTCCACTAGCATCACATTCTAGCTCAAAAGTCTTACCAAAATTTGGAAGTTACAGCAATGGTGCGTTTGTAAGCTTGTCCTTCAAAGTGTCAAAGGACTCCTCTTGTGCCTCTCCCCAATGAAACACCACTCCTTTCTTCATCAACTCATGCAATAGGGCAGCAATAGTGCTGAAATCTTTGACGAAGCGGCAGTAGAATCCTACAAGACCAAGAAAACTCCTCACCTATGTGATGGTTTGGGGAACTGGCCAGCTCTTTATGGCTTTAATTTTTATCTCGTCCACCTCAATTCCCTGTGGAGTTACAACATAGCCAAAAAAGAAACTCGATCCGTGCAAAATAAACATGCATCACGTAAAGCATTAAAAATAGCACGTAAGTGATCCATATGTTCATCAAAAGACTTGCTGTAAATTAATATATCATCAAAGTAAACTACCACAAAATGTCCAATAAAAGCTCTTAAAACCTCATTCATTAAGCGCATGAAAGTGCTAGGTGCACTAACCACTCATACAACCCAAATTTGGTTTTAAACACAGTTTTCCATTCATCTCTAAGTTTCATTCTAATTTGGTGGTAGCCACTTCGCAAGTCAATCTTAGTGAAAATTATAGAACCACACAACTCATCTAACATGTCGTCTAGCCTAGGAATAGGATGACGATACCGAATGGTAATATTATTGATGGCTCTACAATCAACACACATACGCCAAGTTCCATCTTTCTTAGGAACCAAAAGTATAGGAACGACACAAGGACTAAGGCTTTCACGTACATACCCGCGGTCCAAAAGATCTTGGACTTACTGCTGAATTTCCTTAGTCTCCTCAGTATTGGTTCGATAGGCAGCTCGGTTGGGCAAGGTTGCTCCCAAAATCAAATCGATTTGATGCTCTATCCCTCTCATAGGTGGCAGTCCTTGGGGTATCTCAGCTAGAAAATGTCCTCATACTCCTGCAAAAGGTTAGTGACAGCAGGAGGTACCGAGCTAACAATATCATCAAGCGAAAACATAGCTCGTTTGCATACCAAAGCATAGCAAATATCATCATCAAAAATTTCAACAAAGTCATATTTTGTTGCAAGCATAACATCACCCTTCAATTTAATCCCCTCAGCCTTAGAAATAGATGTAGACTTATCCTTTTTAGGTGGGAAAATAGAATTAGCAACTTGCTAATTTTTAGATTGAACATCATTGAAACTAGCAGCGCGTTCTCTATCAGCTTGTATAATTTAAGCAGGGGTCAAAGGTACCAAAGTAATTTTCTTTCCTTTATGCACAAAAGTGTATTTATTACTTCTACCATGGTATGTAACATCATTATCATGTTCCCAAGGACGACCCAATAAGAGTGAATAAGCTTGTATAGGTACCACATCACAATCAATAGAACCAGCATAAGAACCAATGGAAAATGAAACTCTGCAAGTTTGTGTTACCTTTGCTTTACCAGAATCATTTAGCCACTGAATATGGTATGGATGTGGGTGTGGGCGTGTGGTCAAGCCAAGCTTCTTGACCAAATCAGAACTCACCAAATTGTTGTAGCTACCTCCATCAATAATGACACGTGCTCAACGGTCGCTAATGACGAAGAAAATCTAGAACAAGTTATGGCGTTGTAGCTTCTCAGGTTGCTAGACTTATGAGCTGAGCACCCGCTGTACAATGATGCTCCTATAGGACGCCGTGGCCTCGTCACCAAGGACTTCTCCGTCCTCCTCATCTGCATCTTGGTCTTCTTCATCCTTAATGTCAGAGGTGCTGATGTAACCATCTTCTGTAGCAATATATGCCCGCTAACTTGGGCAGTCCTTCTGCACATGGCCAATGCTATGGCAGCGGTGACACTAAATACCTAAAGTGCGTCCCATCGATGCAACGGATGAGGAACTCTTGGTAGGCACTTGCAAAGAATTTTTACCTGAATCTGAAGGTCATGCGGGAGGTGCCTTAGGTGTAGCGAAAACTCCAAAGGCTGTTGGTCGCTTGCTCGCTGGTGGAGGTGTCCGAAAAGTGGTTGGCTTGGTCAGCCCCGAAGATGGTGCCGAGCGTGGCGTGTATGTGCTGGTGCTGACCTTGCTCTTGCCCTACTGTTCATGCCCCTGCAACTCCTTTTCTGTAAGCATAACAAACTGAAACAACTGGTTGACAATGTTAAATTCTTTATAATCAACAATGTCCTGAATCTCATGCCTCAAACTCGAATAAAAACGACAAATGGCATCTTCGTTTCCCTCCACAACACTACAGCGCATCAATCCCTTTTGGAGCTCACCATAGTAATCCTGTATAGATTTATCTCCTTATTCTAAGCGCATCAATTTCTTACGCAAGTCTCTATGATAAGAAGGAGGAACAAAATGATCACGCATAGCTACCTTAAGTTCGTCCCACGTACCAGGTAAAGCATCCTGTGCAGCTAGCCTATTCCACCAAATAATGGCAAAATCCTTAAACTCACTAGTAGCTTGTCTAACTCTATGCTGCTCAGGTACAAGGTGGGCACTAAACTTTTGTTCTACCATCATCTCCCAATCAAGATATCCCTCAGCATCATAATGACCCGAGCATAAGGATCATCGGGCACATGGTGATTATTACCTTGATGGTGGTGGTGGACACCACCCATACCTGTCGTGTTGCGGTGAAGACATTGTCGTAATCTCTCTTGTCAGAAAGCTGCTCGACCTATGTTCCCGTTGGCATCATACACCGTGTCTTGACCATCGGTGTTGCTGTCGGAGATGTCGTTGTTGCCTGCCACAAAGGTTTCCAACTCAGTAACCTTGTCGGTTAGCGTGGAAATTCGCTTGTCCAATCTCTCCATGCTATTGCCAATGTTGAGTTCAATGAGTGCATCAGTGATGGCCTTCCTGGCGGCCTCATTCATCCTTTTTTGGGCATCCTCTACAATAGCTTGTAGTTGCTCTTGACTGACACACTCGTTGAAACCCTTAGGATTATTATCTCTAGTCTGTTCACCTCCTGCCATTGAAAACACAAAAATAGGAACAAATAGGTGAAAGTTATCCCTACCAAATGACTACGTGGTTGCAGTGGTGTCACTTTTCATAGCAAGTGGAAGCGTCTTACCAAGCTCTTACAAAGTTCTTACCAACACAAAAAGTGGACGGTACAATCGGCGGCTGGTTCGTGATACCTGTGAGGTAGTGGTACCGAGATTGCAAGGCCCTTTGTCTGTACTAATCTAAAGAGTTTATGGAGCTTGGAAGGCACACAAAGAGTAATATGTATATCTAGCACACAAGTCAGTAACAGAAAATAATGCTGAATTATAGTCCAAAGTACTTGTTCTCGTTGCTGGTCTAAAGTGTTGCAAGTACCAGGTGTGTGACAAAAGTATGGTGGATAGCAAGGTGACAGGTGTGAGAAAAACAAGTACGGTGGATGGAGACAGCAACACAAATAAGGAACCAGACAACACACGCTAACATAGCTCACTTTTGTCTTCTCTATGTGCTCCTCTAAATATTGTTCCTCTTTTGTCCTTCTCTTTTTTTCTATTTTTTGGGCTACCATTGTTTTTTTGGAAAATTTTGACTTTTTATTTTATTTTTTGATATTTTTCCTTTACTTAGGAGCACAAAAGAAGTAACCACAAAAAATATGAGCTCAAACAAGTGAAAGACGTGGCCTGTGGAATTTTCAGAAAACTGGATCAAAATCGATAAAAACCTTGTGACCATGAAAAGAGGATCTTGTAACCACTTTTTGACCAATTTAAAAATCTTTGACCCTAACAAGATAGGGGATGGACGGATCCAAAAAAATTTTCTGATCGATTTGCATATATGGAACGTCGAAAACAGAGTTCGTATGCGAAAACTAGATCAGTTTTAAGAATTGGTTCCGAATTAGAGGACAAAACGGGAACAATGTGTGCAAAATTAGTCACAACAGCCAAGATTTGATGGAAACGATGGGAAAAAACATACGAATTGGACTTTAACACAACCTAACCAGCAACAAGACCTCAACCAGGACACAAACTCAACACGACGAACTCTAAAACTGAAATATGCAAAGGCTATGGCGCGGAAGGTTCTAGGACAGGAAAAACGAGTATGGCACTGGACTATGGGACGAATGCGAAACACTCAAAACTAGGGAATAAAAGTGAACCTGACGGTATACCTTAGCTCTGATTACCACTTAATGGAGACGGGGATCCCGATCTTCCGTCAGGTGATGGTAACTATCGTTATGGTGGAGAATGACACACTGATCCGGCTTCAGATCGAAAGATTGAACCCTGCAATTTTAGCACCACAGCTCCTCTGGTTATCAACCAAGTCACGGACCAGGTTGACCTTGCCAAGAAGGCTAATCCCTGCCTGTGCAATGAAAAACACAAGCAAGAACAAGAAAGAACGCAATCAAATTGCAGATGAATGATTAAACTCACGAAGTTGGGGTCTCACAAACCGATGAACGGCAAAACTGTTCTTAACAGATTAATCTAAGCAAAACCTGAACCCTAATAGAGGGGCGGTGGCTGTTTATGAAGACTCTAGGGTCGTGCAAGACCCCTGGACGCGCCCCTAATGGGCCCAAACTCGATACATGGTCCAACGGAGCAAAAGACGGTGTCACAGCACCCTGACAGATTCTGGATGCTAAATTGTTTCGACGATTCCTATTGATTCCGAATAGATTTTGACATGAAACCACTTGGATTGGCTTCCTTATCAAATTAGCTTTCCATCCATATGTGGATCATCAAAAAAAGAGTCCGGATGCGTCCTGGGTGACCAGTTTAAGGCAGACTGGTCCTAGAGACCGAGGCAGACTCGAATTCTTGTTGGACTGGGCCTCCGGCTTGTGTTGGACGTCCTTGCTGGTCATCATCACCTCCACCACTTCCTCTAAGTCCTTCATGACCCTCTCTAATGTTCCTAAGTAAGATAACATCATTAGGTAGTAGTCTATTCTCAAAAGTATGAAAAGTATCGCTTAAGAACGAGCTCACCTCTAAATTAAGTTGTCGCTTTCAAGCCCGGATCATTGGACCTTGCATGATGGTTGGAGGATCAGCGAGTACCTCTGAAGAAGTGATGTCCTCATCATCACCTTTTAAAGCTCTTTATGGTAGAAGGTGTAGAACTCCGCTAAATTGGTCAAAGCCTAGGGAAAGATGGTTCTTTGGGTTAGACATGGTGAAGGAAGCTGAAGAGAAGGTTTGAATAATTCAGTCTAATATGAAAGCGGCACAGTCTCGTCAGAAAAGTTATGCAGATAAGAGATGTCAACCCTTAGCATTCAAGGTGGGAGACCACGTGTATCTGAAAGTGTCACCAATGAAAGGTGTCAACCGTTTCAGAGTCAGAGGGAAACTAGCACCTTGCTACATTGGTCCATTTCAAATCTTACAGCAATGTGGACCAGTGGCGTATCGACTGAAGTTACCTGAACATCTCTCAGTTGTGCATAATGTGTTCCATGTAACTTAGTTGAAGAAATGTCTTCGAGTGCCTGAGCAAGCTATCAAGTTTGAAGGAGTTGAATTAGAACCTGATCTGACTTATGTAGAGTATCCTATGAGAATTTTGGATCAGAAAGATTGAGTCACTCGCAAGAGAATGATCAATTTTATAAGGTTTAGTGGAATAAGCATTCCAAAGATGAGGCTACTTGGGAATCAGAGGATTATCTGATGGAGAATCATTCGGGTTTCCTTGCATCTACTTAGGTTGCTAACTCCTCTACAGTTGTAACCTTTCTTTTGAAAGTTGATGTAATCTTGTAACCTCCCTTGTTGTTTTATGGAAACCTTGTTTGTAATATGTGTTTGACACATTTCATTTTCCATTACTTAACCCTAGGTTTTAGGTGTTTCATAATCTCAGGGTGACATTTATGTAAGGAGGGAAGAGCTGTAACACCCCTGGTGTTAAGCGTCACTAAAAATTTGATCATGTCATCATCATGCATCAGAAGCATACATTTTAGCTAACCATGTCTTGCATTTACTAAAATCAATGTTATTTGGTTAGTGAAGCAATGCATATGTGTGGTGGATGAGCTAGAACCAAAAATGTTTCCAAGGTACTTTGTGACCTTCTATTTTTAAAATTCACTAAATACTTGGAAACATACCTCAATAAACTTTGTAGTGTAAAGAATGTACTTTACACTAGGATCAAGTATGGGGTTTGAATTCAAGTTCAAATCATTAAAATTTGGACCTCAAAAGTGAACTCAGTATTGAAATTCATCACTTAGACAAATCTGCCTGTCCTGGATTTTAGTGATTGAATTCAATTTTTGAGTATTTATTATAATGATTTTCATAAATAAAATTGTTCAAACATTAGTATCATTTGATAGTGCAAAGTTTGTACCATACAATGGTGCAATTGGTTGAAAAGTTTGCTTAATGGTTAATCACCAAATAATTCACCAAAGTAGCTAAGTGGTTATTTTGCAAAACCCTAATCTATCAAAACTGAATGATTTTCTTTTCAGTTTCTTCTTACCTATGTTCTAGCGCATAGATCCCTTAAACTAGTAAGAGTTAGGGGTTGAGCCTTAAAGCAAAGATGAAGATATCATCAAGTGGAGAAATTTTTATTAATGGAGTTTTTCATGTTGCTATGTGAAATTGGAAGAAAAGGAAAGGAGAAGTAGGAGTTTCAGGCTGCTACGGTGTTCACGGTGAGAAGTCTCTGTCTGCTTGTAGGGTTGTGCTCAAGCTGCTACTAGTACAGTGCAACCACCTCACCCTTGCCTTCTACCATCCTATCGGTCGCCGTCCTTCTTCTTTCTCCTTCCTCGCCGTCGTGGCACTTCTCCACTATGTCGGCGCAATTCACCGCCGCCTTAGCACCTCTGCTCAATTGCTCATAACCACTGCTCTGCCTTGCCGTTATGCACCTCCTAGACCCACTCGGTCCATCTCTTTTCACCAAAGTTGGCCGCGCGCACCGATTCCACCATGGCGGCTCACCATCACCGTCGAGGTGCATCCTCACCGTGGACAGCTGCCTCTAGCTGATCTCTCTCCCTTCTCTATCCTATTCCATAACCTCCCTCTTCCTCCTTCAGGTTGCGCTGGAACACAGCCCTCGCCACTGGTCCATGTTACCGTAGCCGCCCGCGTCGACGATGACGCACCTCTGCTGTGTCTCTGCCTTAACCAAGTAGCTCATTTTGATCAAGGTGAGCTCCTAGACATGTAGGTCATCTCAGTCTTACCTGTACCGTGCTAGAGCGGTGAGTCCACCGTTAAGCCACCATGCAAACCACCGCCGAGCCACCATGGCTTCGGTCATGCTCAACATGTGCCCTAGTTCGTTCATTTAGTACTGTAGATAGGTGCGTGGGAGGAAGGGGAGCAGGTTGGTGGTGGTTGCAGTCGTCGATGACCTCACCGTCGATGAGCAGCGCGGCTTACCCGCCAGGAGGGGTCAGGTTGACCCTATGTCCCACGGCGGGTAATATATTGTTGTGTTCATATATTGTTATGTGATATATTTATATAAATGACTTGGGTGAACTTTATGCTTTGATTGTAGACCTTGGGACACAAACACCTCTCATGTTCCTTAGCAAATTAATGACTTATTGTTGTGTTCATAATCAACCTGTTAATAATAATACTAGTATTGCTTTGTGAGTAATTAACTTAACTTTACCATGAAGGAAAGTTGTACTCAAGTTAATTAATCAAGTTTGATCATCATAAACCTTGTTAAGTATCATATCATTCTAAAGCAAGCATATTTACTTATGTTTAGTGATCAAGAGTGGAATCCCGTGGTTGAGCAAGTCCCAGAAGTGGATTTCTTTTCAGTGGAGTTAGTTATCTTATCTGTGGTTTTCTGAAGTGTCTATCAACCCCAACACCGTAGGCAAGCCCTAGAGCATAACCCCTATCCTTGTGTTTTCAAATATTATTGACTTAAGTCTTATGCTTTGTGCATTTAAGTAAAATAGGAATTGGTTGTATACCAACTACTGCATGTCTGCCTTGATATTTCTATACCCATCCTTGTCACCCTGTTAGTAAAAGTAGTTTATGATGCTTAGTCATGCTTAGTGGATAAAAGTTAAGCAACAAAGTTTGTTTCACATGTTCTTACCCAGGGAATGCCCTGAGGTTTAATGATGATCATGAATTTAAATTGAGATCGGGCGGACTCTTTGCTTGCGTCAAGTTTGAGTCTTGACATAGTGCCCCGCCTATGTCGATTAAGGACCGTTCGTTGTAGGCTTGCTTGTGTTCGAGACTTTATAGTACTGGCCACATACTCCAGTAAGCCTGACACCTTGGCTATTCCACTATGTTAAAAGTCAACTGTGCACTAGGAGTGGGAGATGGCGAGAGTAGCGTGTACCCATCCTGTGAATCCGTCTAGGATGGCGTAAGGAGGTGGAGTACTGTATTCTCGGGTAGCGTAGACTAGATCATGTTCTAGAGGATCCAAGTGAGGGTTGATATACATAGGTACGGGGCCTACATATGTCATGTGGTAAGGAAACCCTAGCTGGGCCAAATCGATTTGAACCATCATTGCTTTTCGGAGAAGAAGGCTCGATCCTCTACCCTGCATCGTAGTTAATAAATGAAACAATGGTACTGGTGATCATGAGATTGATGATTAAAGAAGTGGTTGCTTTAGATCAGGTGCAAACTGGAGACTAATAACTTGAGCTAAAACATTGAAAGTAGGGGTCAATCATTAGTAAGCTTTTCTGCAAAAGTCAAACTTGATTCTTGCTACAGACTTACCTTGATTCCCATAAAGCCTGCATTTCGTTGGAGTCTTTTCTTTTCATCGGTTAAGTCTTGTTGGGTACCTTTGTACTCAGGGTTTGTTAACCCTTATTGCAGGAGGAGAGTCAGCAGTAGAGAAGTTTATTATGCACCCTTGGTAGGGTTAATCTCTTTTGTGTGTTCCTAGTGGTACCTGTCATGCTACCCTACTGCCTAGTTGGCTCAAACTTATGAATTGTAATAACTTAATGAATGATTTGTAAACTTATAGTTAGTAAGACTTCTGTTGTTTATTCCGATGTAATATATTTATATAAATTGTTATAATACTGCAATGTCTTCTGTGATGTTTCCTGCTCGAAAAGAAAAAGTGGATGATTCAGGTTTCCCGAGGACACCTGACAGACCACCGGGATTATGTGGCTTATGTGTGCTACAGTCAGAAGTCTGTGAGATAATGATGGGCACATGTGGGTCATATAATTTGGGCAGTTCTGCCACACTAACCCTTCCTGTAGCACTTCTACTTCCGCCTCATCTACTAGTGACGGTTTCACTTGTGATGCCTCACTAATGGTTGAGAATGAGACCTTAAAGAAGGAGGTCAATGAGCTCACTCGCACCTTAGGCAATGCCTATGGTGGTGAGGCCCGCTTGCTAAAGTGCTTGGGTAGCCAAAGATTTTCTCTCAGCAAAAAGGGATTGGGCTATAGCTCCAAGAAAGGCAAGGCGGCCTTTGCAACTCACAAGACTAGTTTTGATACACTAGCAATAGTGAAAACAAATATGGCTTTGTAATAGTGGATGACTATACTAGATACACTTTGGTATTCTTTCTAGTGGACAAGAGTGATGTATTTGCAACTTTCAAATCATTTGTCAAGGTCATACACAATGAGTTTGAAACAACCATCAAGAGAGTTAGAAGTAACAATGGTAGTGAGTTCAAGAACACTAGAATTGATGATTTGTGTGATGATTTTGGAATTAGACATCAATTCTCAGCCAAGTACACTCCATAATCAAATGACCTTGTTGAGAGGAAGAATAGAACACTTATTGACATGACAAGGTCTATGCTTAGTGAGTACAATATGAGTCAATCCTTTTGGGCTGAAGCAATCAACATAGCTTGCTATTGTATCATCCTCCTCTATTGTCACCCAATGATGGAGAAGACACCTTATGAGCTCTTAAATTGTAGCAAGCCCAACATTGCATATTTTTGGGTTTTGGTTGCAAATGCTACATATTGAAGAAAGGCACTAGATTGAGCAAGTTTGACAAGAAATGTGATGAAGGATTCTTGCTTGAATACTCAACCACTAGCAAAGCATATAGAGTTTGAAATTTGGCAAGTGGTACTCTTAAGAAAGTTTATGATGTTGAATTTGATGAAACCAAGGGTTCCCAAGATGAGGATGAAAATCTTGATGATGTTATTGGCATTCAACTATGAAATGCTAAGAAGAATATGGATGTTGGTGAATTGAGGCCTAGACAAGTGGTAGATGAAGAAGATGATCAAGTGCAAGTGCTCTCTAGCTCAAATGTGCAAGATGGCTAGCTCATTATCTCAAGTGAATCAATCAAACGAGCAATCAAGTTCCAATACTCTAACCACCAAATATTGTAAGAGATCATCCATTAGACACTATAATTAGAGATATTTCTAGAGGTGTACAAACAAGATCAAGATTAGCATCATTTTATGAGCACTTCTCATTTGTATCATCTATTGAACCGAAAAAGATAGAAGAGACATTGAAGGATGTTGATTGGGTTAACGTAATGCATAAAGAATTGAACAACTTCACAAGAAATCAAGTATGAGAGTTAGTTGAAAGACCAAAGAACCACAATGTGATTGGAACCAAATGTGTCTTTAGAAACAAGCAAGATCAAGATGGGATAGTAGTAAGGAACAAAGCAAGATTGGTAGCATAAGGTTCTACTCAAGTGAAAGGTCTTGACTTTGGAGAAACTTATGCCCCAGTTGCTAGATTGGAAGCAATTAGAATCTTGCTAGCCTATGCTTGTGCCTATAACATCAAGCTCTATCAAATGGATGTGAAGAGTGCATTTCTTAATGGCTACATCAATGAGTTGGTTTATGTTGAGCAACCGTCCGGTTTTAAAGATGACAAGAAACCTAACCATGTGTATAAGCTAAGAAAGGCATTGTATGATTTGAAGCAAGCACCTAGAGCATGGTATGAGAGGCTGAGAGATTTTCTCCTCTCTAAGGGATTCAAGCTGGAGGTTGAGAGATTTTCTCCTCTCTAAGGGATTCAAGATGGGAAAGGTTTACACCACTCTTTTCATCAAGAAGATTGGAAATGACTTTGTTTGTGTTGTAAATCTATGTTGATGACATCATATTTGGATCAACCAATTAAGATTTTTGTGGAGAGTTTAGAAAGATGATGGCCAATGAGTTTGAGATGTTCATGATTGGAGAGTTGAGTTACTTCCTTGGTCTTCAAATCAAGCAAACAAAGAATGACACATTTGTGAGTCAAGGCAAGTGCATCAAAAACATGCTCAAGAAATTTGGAATGGATGATGCCAAAGCAATTAGTACACCAATGGAAACAAATGGCAATTTGGACAGTGATGTAAATGGCAACATGGTGGATCAAAAGTTGTATCGGTCTATGATTGGAAGCCTACTCTATGTGATCGCATCAAGGTTGGATGTAATGTTTAGTATGTGCATGTGTGCAAGATTTCAAGCCTCACCAAGAGAAAGTCATTTGAAGGCTACAAAGAGAATACTAAGATACTTGAAGCATACACAAAATGTTGATTTGTAGTATCCCAAAGGAGCAAAGTTTGAGTTAGTTGTATATTCGGACTCCGACTATGCGGGATACAAGGTTGAAAGGAAGAGCACCTCAGGGACGTGTCAACTATTAGGAAGATCACTTGTATCTTAGTCATCAAAGAAGCAAAATAGTGTTGCATTATCAACCACCGAAGCCGAATACATATCCACCGGTATGTTGTGCACAAATTCTTTGGATGAAGGCCACCTTGAATGACTTTATAATCAAATTCAAGAAAGTGTCATTGCTATATGATAATGAGAGTGCAATCAAGCTAACCAACAATCCGGTTCAACATGCAAGAACAAAGCACATTGATGTCCGCCACCATTTCATAAGAGACCATCAATAAAAAGGGGATATTTCAATTGAGAGTGTGGGCACCGAAGATCAACTTGCTGACATATTCACAAAACCACTTGATGAGAAGATGTTTTGCAAGCTAAGAAATGAGTTGAACATATTGGATTTGTCAAATATGTGTTGATGCACCCCCACTTATATGATATGCCTCTCATTCGAGCAAACTAAGATAAAATTGTTTGGCATGGCATACATCCTTTGCTAAGGACTTGTTTAGTGCATCGAGTCATTCCTATCATGTCTTAGGCTCATTCATGAAAATCAAATGAATTTAATGCTTGTATATTACCACTATTGCTTATATGATTGACTTGATCTAGTGGTAGCATATAGACATGTTTGTGGGCTTGTGAACCTAGTGTTGAATCTAGAAAATGAACTAAAAGGGGTTGAACTCAACATGGGCAAGATAACCCTTGCTATGAGGTGTGAAGAAGCTTGTCCTTGAATCAAACTGAGTTAAATTTCTTTGATAAATGATCTAGATTGAACCAAATTTGAGAAAATGATCCTCACTTTCACCCTAACCTATCTAAAATTGGAGCTCACCTTTTGTGGTCATTGATAACAAAGGGGGAGAAGTTAGTACAAAGATGAGGCAAAGGGGAGAACTTTGATTTAGGGAGAGAGAAATGATAAAGGAAGGGGATCAATTAAAATTTGAGCACACAAGTAGGGGGAGCAAGCTCACAAACTTGAATGATGCATTTGAATGTGCATTTCATATATATGATTGCATAGCATAAGTTTTAAATTTAAATTCCATGCTTGTGTGGTATATGCTAGTTGTAAGTTTGATTGATGAAATGAAAAACTAGCATGCATAGGATGATAGTTAGATGAGCCTTGCATTTGCTCTCTAAAGTGGTACTAGAACCTTGCTTATAATGTTGATCTCGTAGGGTATCTAGTGTTTGTGTTTTGCAAGAGCTATCTAACTAACCATGGTGCTAAGGATGGTATTATTGGTGCACTCCGATTGGTATCACACTTCAAATGTCCATCTCTTACACCTTAGCATCATTTGGTAGACATTGCCCTCCCACATTTCTTATCTATGCATATGTGCAAGCTTCTATCCAAACTCTTAGCACATATGTAGGGGGAGCTAATGCTACCAATTCGGGTTCATGAAACTTGTCCAAATCCTTTACATATGGTAAAAATGCTTGGACAAGCAACATGGATTCAAATTTATTTCAATTCATATCTTTGTGAAAGGGTTGTCATTAATTACCAAAAAGGGGGAGATTGAAAGCTCTAGTTTGGTTTTGGTTAATTGATGAAACCCATTTGGACTAACCCTATGCTCTAAGTGTGAAATTGAGATAGGTTGGTCCAAGCCAAGTGGTGGAGCAATTGAAGTCCAAGGTGATGGTGATTGGACATGTGATGATGATCAAGCTTCGGACTTGGAAAAGGTATATTTGATAGGACCATTTTATTTTGGTGATCAAGACACTATAGAGAGTGTGATCACATTTAGGATAGATGGTCATACTATTAAGAGGGGAGCTCTTATCGGACAACTCGATAATCTAGTGCCACTAGGTGTTGGAATACATGCATTGCATTTAGGCCTAGTGCACATTCGGTGAGAAGTGATTGACCTTTGAAAAATGATTGTGAAAATGCTAACACACTTACATGTGATGGTAAAACACTTAGAGTGTTGGCACATTTACAAAGGAATCCAAGGAGGCGAAGAAGGGGATGAGGTGCTGCCTCTGGGGGCACCATCACCCCCTGTCTGGTGCACCGCCCGCCCTAGGGCGGTGATCATTTGGCCTTGGCTGAGGAGCTAGAGTTGGTGCTAGCACCATCAGTGACGGTGTACACAGCTAGGTGCATGGCAGTGCACCGCCAGGGTGCGTCCGGTGCCAACGCCCCTTTATTCCAGAGGTTGGCGATATTGGAGTTAGGGCCGAGGGGCACCGCCCTGGTCACCGTCACCCCCATGATGGTGCACCGCCCTGATTATCTAGAGAGCAGGGAAATCGAGGAACTTGGCTGGGGTGGTACCACCACCCCTGTCCGATGACCAACGGCTAGTTTTTAGCCGTTAGAATTCGACCGTTGGAATGGGGCACCACCATGTCTGGTGCCAGGCACCACCATGTCTGGTTCCAGGCATCGCCCTGTTCGGTGCCCTCGCAGAATTGTGCTCCAAGGGTAACGGCTCTATTTCGAGGTGGGGCTTATAAATAGCCCCCTTGGCCGGCCATGGCCACTCTCTTGGAACCCCAAAGTGCTGAGATTTCATATTGGGAGCTAAGCAAACACAATCCACTCACTTGCACACTTGTTTTCATCATTTGAGTGAGATTGGAGAGCCTCTAGTGCATTGCTTAGTGATCTGGCACTAGTTGGGCGATTTGGGCTAATAGAGATCTTGTTACTCTTAGTGTTTACCGACACCTAGACGGTCCGATGATTGGTGGATCGTTGAGCGGCTATTGGTAATTGTTGTTGGCTTCGATCGTTGAGATTGTGAGGGGTTCTTGTGCCTTTCCCGGTGAAGCGTCAAAAACAACTCTAGTGGATTGCACGTGGCTTGTGAATCCTCATCTTGTGTTGGTTGTGCGGCACCCGGTTGCAGGTTAGGCGTGTGATGCCTATTAGAGCGTGAACCTCTAAGTGAGTGAATCGTCATAACGGAGACTAGCTTGTCGGCAAGCAAGTGAACCTTGGAGGAAAAATCATTGTGTCATCATTGTCTCCTTGTTATTCTTTGGCATTCGTTGATTGATCACTTGCCACGGTGGTATATCTACTCTACCACTCTCTTGTATTACTTTGTGTATTTATCTTGTGTAGAGCTTGTGGTAGTTGTAGCTAGTTGTGTAGCTTAGCTTAGTTATAATTAGTTCATAGCTAGCTCTTAGAGTGTAGTGACATAGTCTTTGAGCATCTAGTGATCATAATTAACTAGAATTATGGATATGTGGCTTGTATTTTTAGTAGACTAGCGCAACACTCGCTTCGCCACTTAATTATCTAACTACTTGGTTTCAGTGTTGTTATAGAATTTTTTATAGGTTATTTACCCTATCTTTAGCCATTTGGGACCTTTCATAAACGCTACTGCCGCGCCCCAAGGAGTAACATTCATGGTGAGCGATAGTACTATGTTTATATCATCTCAATGAAATAGCTTTGAAAAGTAATAAAACTTTCTTTATTGAAAATAAATGGTGAGCGTCATCTCAGAGGACCTCTAGGACAGGTCTCGCCGTCTGGTTCTTACTCTAAAAAGAATATCTGATGCGCTTGTGTCATGGTGATGTACTGATGTGGTCTTTGGCTTTGTTTTGTCGGCAAGGGGCGATGATGACCTTATAAGCTCTCTAATTTCAGTATAATGTCATGGTCAGTCACTGTCGTTCCAAGCAGGTCTGATCAAACATTGAAAATCGTAGCCCAAAGAAAATGGTGCCTTTTCATGGTAAAATGAAATTGTGTGCAATGAAGGGTGACTTAGGTCATGTTTAGATCTATTAGCCGATAATAGTTAGCTAGCTAATAGCACATAGCTAATATTAGCCGGCTAACAATTGACTAGCTATTTGTTAGCTGGGAGGGTGTTTGTATACATAGCTAATTGATGAGATAGTTGTTATTTCTCCATCTATTAGCTACTATTATCTAATTTGATCCAACTAGTGAGATATTGTTATCTAGAGGTCCAACTAACAATTACTAGCTAGTTTATTTATCTATTCCTGTTTAAATTCAAAAGAGATAATTATTACTGTCTGTAGGATCCAAATAGAACCTCTTTATAGGGAATTTTCTCAACCCTAAGACTTTGAAAAAAAAACACGTGAGATTCGTACCGAGCAGCAATAAATCTCTTCCTTACGAACATGTCCTTTGTCGTTGCAAGCATCTATGCCACTGAGAACCTGAGAGGGACAGCTAATTACACGATACAGTACATTGTAGCTGGGGGGCCTCTAGCACGGCAAAAACAAAACATCACATTTGACATTTGAAAGAAAAAAAAAACCAGAATAGAAAACATGCAACATGCTACCTCATGCCAGCTCCTCCGGTAGACTCGGTACACGCGCTCCTGACTGACTGTATTCCATCCACCTCATCATCGCAAAGAAAAAAGATCAGATGCCTCTTCTTCTACACTTGAATTATTATTCTCCTCTTTGCTTGCTGGCTTTCTCTTCCGCCTCCATGCATGCAGAGGAGCAGCACCCTCATTACTCCACATTACTCTCCCTCCATTCCTCCTCACTGTCCTCTCGACTCCTCGTCTGATCCTCTCCGTCTCCGAGAGAGAAGTCGTCACTCTCGCTCTGCCACATCTCTGGTACATCATTGACAGTTCTGCAACCAACGCATCAAGCAACGATTCACTCCTCCCTCTGCCTGTCTTCTTCGTTTTGCTGCCCCTGGGATCCTCGTCACGCCAGCCACCAGCTACACCATCTCTGGTCTCCAGTCACACCAGAATCCAAAGTTTTCATCACACCAAACCATCCACTCCTCACTTTTCCCCCAACCAAGTCCCAATCTTTACAACCACATTGTCGCCAACAACAGCCCCGTTCCCTTCCCTTCCTTCCGCACCCGATTACCCACCCAAATTCAGGTACTGTGCACAAAGTTGCGGCATTTGCAATACCACACTGTTCCATCCGCAGAACGAACCCAATCTTTACCGCCCGATTCTTCACAAAATCCACCGTGCTTGCCCCCCGTTTCAGTCCAGACAATGCTGTTTGCGCCGTGGAATCCGAGCTTTGCCACCTAATTCCGCTCAAGAAACACGAGGAGATCCGCCAATTCGCGAGAAGAAGCAACAAGCTCCATCCAAGGCGTCGCCGCCCTGGCGTCTCGCGCTCCGCCAGCAGCTCCCATGGCGGACACGGAGCTGTCCCAGAGCACGCTGGTGTTTGGGCTCCGCATGTGGGTGCTCGTCGGCATCGGCGCCGGTGCCGCCTTCGTGCTACTGCTCGTCCTCTGCCTCCTCGCCTTCCGCCGTCGCCGGCGCCAGCGGCCGCTCAACCCCGCCCAGCAGCTCCCAACCACCGCGCCTCCCAAGAGTCCCGCGAATGTCAAGGCGCTCAAGGACATCCAAGAAGTCCCCTCCCACGCCGCCGCCGCCGCCCCAGCGAAGAGGCTGCTCGCGCAGGTGCTCCAGCTCCCCACGCCACCGGTCTCCGAGCAGATCGTGACCGGCAAGGAGCATCACGTCACGTACCCGGAGCAGCAGCAACACCCCAGCCACCGGAGCGACGGGCCTTCGCCGCGCGGCAACGGCGAGAGCCACGGTGGGCGAGGTGGTGCCGCCACGGACCACGCGCCACCGGCGGTGCCGGAGGTGTCCCATCTGGGGTGGGGCCACTGGTACACGCTCAAGGAGCTGGAGACGGCGACCGGGATGTTCGCCGACGGGAACGTGATCGGCGAGGGCGGGTACGGGATCGTGTACCGTGGCGTGTTCGAGAACGGCACGCAGGTCGCCGTCAAGAACTTGCTAAACAACAGGTACCGAACCAGCTTCCAATGGATGTTAACTTCATGGACCGCAAAACTTGCATTCAATTGGCATTCGCATCTGACTATCCGACATTGCAGCTTAGCCGATTAGTTTAGGAGTACTCTGTACTTTCAGTGGCATGTTAGTGCTGAATTTTAAAATGCTTGCCCTTGTGCTGATTGCACATGGCCACTGATTGTTCAAGTACGAAGCTTGCCAATGCTGAACTTAGATGTCACGTTCAGCAGGAGGATTTCATTTTGCATATCAAATGGAGAAGCTTGTCACGGACAATTCCCTTGTGTTTTATAATAGTAGCTTGAGTTAGTTTTTGAGAGGCATAGTTTAACAAGCTGAGTGAATTCTGTGGAAATCTGACATGATCGACTTTCTTCAGTGTGCTGGTAAAATTTATAAATTTTGTACCCTTTGACTTGTTAGGGGGCAGGCAGAGAAGGAATTCAAGGTTGAGGTTGAAGCGATCGGGCGTGTGCGACACAAGAACCTTGTGCGCCTTCTAGGATACTGTGCCGAGGGTAATCAGAGGTATGCCAGGTGTGTGCAGACCAATTGTTTAGCTTATTGGTTGATATAATACTAAGATAGATGTTGTTTCTGTGGTTCTTGTTAGGATGCTTGTATATGAGTATGTTGATAACGGGAACTTAGAACAATGGCTGCACGGGGATGTTGGGCCCGTAAGCCCTCTCACCTGGGATGACAGGATGAAAATCATACTGGGAACAGCAAAAGGGTATGTGTGTCGTCAGCTTATTCTTGTTGGTCTACTGAGTTTTACTGGTACTCTACTTAATTACCTAAATTTCTACCCTCATGTAGGTTAATGTATTTGCATGAGGGGCTTGAACCAAAAGTGGTTCACCGTGATGTCAAGTCAAGCAACATCCTTCTGGACAAGCATTGGAATGCTAAGCTCTCGGATTTCGGACTTGCAAAGCTTCTAGGTTCAGAAAGGAGTTATGTCACTACAAGAGTTATGGGAACTTTCGGGTTAGACTCTGTGCAGTGCACTTCTAGGTTTTTAACATCAGGTGGCTGTGCCTGATGGATGCTAATTCCCTTCTCACTCATCACAGGTATGTTGCTCCAGAGTACGCAGGGACTGGAATGTTGAATGAAACAAGCGACATATATAGTTTTGGAATTCTTATTATGGAGATAATATCCGGTAGGGTACCAGTGGATTATAATAGGCCACCAGGAGAGGTTAGCCATGCCTGTACCTCCTTACAGCCAATTCTATTTTATGAGCTTGTTTTAGTGTATTATAAACCTTCAGATCATGTTTTTCAGGTTAATTTAGTTGATTGGCTTAAGACGATGGTAAGCACCCGAAATTCAGATGGGGTTGTGGATCCAAAAATACCCAAGAAACCTTCTTCAAGAGCATTGAAGAAGGCTTTGCTAGTGGCGCTGAGATGTGTAGACCCTGATGCTCTTAAGAGACCAAGGATTGGGCATGTCATTCACATGCTTGAAGTCGATGATTTCCCATACAGAGATGTAAGTCAGTGAACTAGTGAAGTCTATTATATATTCTTCAATTACGTTTCAGAAAAATTTCTAGTGTGTATTTTTGAATTGATGTTGCTTCTCTGCCGGTATCAGTTGTGAAGCACCAACATATAGTGTCAACTATCCCTGTGGCCACTTCTGTTGTATGTGATAAAAGTGTTTTGATCATATAATAATACCATGTGAGAATCTGAGTCAATCACTATGCTCTTTATCTGCACCAGTCTCATGTTTCGATGCTAAGTGTACTCTGTTACTGTTCCCACTTTCCAGCAAAAGTTTATTCGTATCAACCACTCTGAATTAGGCACATCTTGACAAATACCTCTGAAATATTTCATTTGAAACCATTGTAACTCCTCAAGTACCATTGGCATCTCCTGATCACTTCGTCAGTTTGTCTTCTTGTATTCGCATTAACTTATGTATCTATTGTCATTGGTTTTAGGATCGCCGAGGCAGTAGAGCACCAGGACAAGCAAGATTACCAGAGACACCGGCAGGCGGATCAGGTCAACCTGAGACTGACAATAGAGGAAACGGCGGTTCCACACAAGCTGAACCCTTTAGATGGAGAAACCCAGAGGCTTAGTATAATACCCTATTCGCTTATGCTGAAATTTGGCTTATGCTGATGCTTTTGCTGAAATGTTGTGAGAGGAAAATACTGCTCCATGGCTTAGTATTCATCAGACTACTGAAAGAAAAGCCAAATCCTCTTGATTTGTGAAGCAACAAGCCAACAATGGTATCCACTGAAGTTGTGAACTTCCATCTTGCTGATGAAGGCAGCAAGATTTCCATGGATACCGTTAGATCATCTGTAAATGTAAAAAGAGTAATTTAGCCCCAGTAAATTTTCCTGCTTATATTTATATTGGTGGAGATATCTATGTATGACAGACCTGTTCCATTTAAGGTAAAATATAACTTTATTAAAATCCCTGGGGTACCTCTGGTTAAGAAATGGGCAGTTTCTGCTCAGCATAGCTGAACTTGTCATGCTGTATAAATATGTGATGTTTTAACACCAAGTCAGCAACTTCGGTGTAAATATGTGATTTTTTTAGATGGTCCACAGACTCTTTTTGTGAAGTCAGTGCTATCATTTTCACCGTTACACTTTCCCCCTTTTTCAGAGTGTGATTAAACCTTCCCATACCTAGACTCCTGTATATAGATGTAACAAGAAAAATATTTGTTTGTGACTTGTGAGCTTTGAATCTCCATGAAGTTACTCTTGAGTCCGTATTAACGAAGTTTCGTTCCTAAAGTGCTGAGAAACAGGGTTTTTAATTTCAGTATCGCAAAAAATTCGGCCACCACCGAAATCGGCTGAAATTTCGACAATTTTTTTTTAGAGACTAGCACATGAAGTATGTTTTTTTTCTAAAAGAAATTAGATCTAAACAAATATTAGTATGATTTATGACTACACATTTATTGAATAGAAGAATATGCAATATAAACAATAGAAAATATGAGTCTATAGTTATGTAGCATGTGTATTAGACTATGAGTGTATTACAAAATTTCGGATTTTTCTTTCGGCCACCACCGAAATTACCGAATTTCGTGAAATTAGGCCGAAATTTTGAACCCTGCTGAGAAACACACAATCAGTTATGAATGAATCAACAAATTCATTTGGAGTAACAACTAATAGTTCTACTTCATTTTAAGGAGGATTAAAGTAAAAATGAACAAAACTGAGCACTAATTGGGACCCCAATTATCTCTACTCCTAGATTGTCTCCAACGATGAGAGCGCAAACATGAGACCTATTCAGGATTTGAGTCACCTATAGGAAAAAAAAGTCACAGACCCAAAACCTTCGTTCTCCAACAACGAACCCAAAACAAGACTCGTAGTTTCCTCCGTCCGTCCGGTGCCGCTTGCTCCTCCGTCTTCGTCTTCCCCGCGGCCGGCCACCGAGCTGCGATCTCCGGCGAGGCGCTGAGGAAAGGGCGACATAGGGAGTGGACGGAGGCAAGAAACGCCGCGGGCTTAAGCAGAACAGGAGGGAAGAGGGAGCAGAGAAGGTACATCGACGGCCGGACGCGCAGAGCAGTTAGCAGCGCACCAACGGCCGGCGCGCGACGCCGCAGGTCCGCCACGGCGGCCGGCCGACCAACGACGCCGGCGAGGCACGCACAGAAGGCGGCAGCATGGGAGAGACGCAGCAGCAGAGCGGGCGGGAGACGAAGAAGAAAGCGAAGCAAGCGCGAGAGGACAAGGGGGCGGAGAGCGGACGGACCACGGGAGGCGCCGCCGCCGATTCCGCCGCCGCGTCGGGACGGAGCGAGCGACGAAGAGGATGGGGAATGGTGTGTTCTTTTTTTTCTTTGTTTGGCCGATGACGACGGATGAGAGCGACAACTATTTGTGTGGATAGCGACCTGCGGACGACGGATGAGATTTGCGTCGTCTCTCCGTCGAGACGTTTATTTGCGTTTCGGATCGACTTGGACGCAAAATGCGTCGTCAGTTTGGGTCATCCGTTGGAATGTGTTTTTGGTACCTAAAAACACTGTGAACTACCTATTTTGTGTTTGGGTTGTGTTGTTGGAGATAGTCTTAACAAGAGCAAACCGGACACGTTCACTGCGTGTGATGAAGCCACTCCGCGATAGTAGTTTCTTGCGCCGACATGTGGGCCAGGCGCACGTCGCCAGCCTCGCCTGGCGGCCTGGCACTTCCCTCCCCGGTCGGCCGATCCCCACATCCATCGCCTCCTCTGTCCTCTCCGTTCAGCCCACATCAGGCCATCATCCACTGCCGCCGCCTAGCGCCCGCCGTTCCGGTTGTAGTGCCCCGACGTCCTGCCGCGTCGCTCCCAGCATTGGTTAGAAAACTCAATGGCTTCTCCAACTTCCCTTTCTGAATCTCTCTTCACACTCTGCCCCTGTGTCGACATCGTCCTCCTCCTATGGTGATTTTTAACTTTTTGCCATCTTTATAGATGGCACCTCTTCGATCGCCAGTTTTGTGCGTGCATCTACAGATTTGCCATCGCAAACAGTGAAACACTAAGATTTTGTCATTTTTGCTGATCTGGCATGCTACGCAGGCATACCGGCACGGGCAGTGCCCCTAGGAACCACTATTGGGCATGGAAAAAGACAGTTTTGCCCCTGTTATTTCTCACCCTCCACTGGCTCACGCGTGGGCCCCCACATGTCCGCTCCTCCTTCAACCTCCCACGTCACCTTCAACCTCCAGTCGTCTTCGTGCAATGAGGGGAGAGGAGGAGCTCATGTGGAGTCCTGGCCATGTCGAACTGACTGAGCGCATGCAGCGGCCTAGGCGCGCAGTCATACGTACGTATTCTTTATATGCATCATATGTACGTATTCAGTTTACTCCACTGCTATCTGCACTTTCTCATGACATTTTTGTCTATTATGTATATGTTATTTAGGTTCTTGGTGATACAACCATGGTGAGACACACAGGAAAACATCCAGGGCAACTGAAAGATCAGGTCATTACTCCAGCAGGGACTACCATGGCCGGGGCTCAAGAGCTCGAGACGGGTGCGTTTCATGGAACACTGATTAGTGTTGTTGTTGCTGCCGCAAAGTGGTGCCACGAACTATCATAGAGTATGATTGATGGTCGTTTTGACGGAATTCGACAAGGCTGCATTTTGTTGATATACATGCCTTGGACTGCAATGTGCTAACTCCTATATAGTTTGATTAATGTTTCATTTCCATTTATAACTGTGATGCAAATGAATAGATCATGTGTCGCTTTAACTTCATTAGTGGTGCCAACATTGTTTTGAAAACCCTTCTCATGGGAGCAAATTGGATTAATTCGTTTTATCACCCGTAGCAACACACCGGCATTGGCTAGTGTTACTAAAAAGTAAAAACGTAAGCGGCCAAAATGGATGTCGGCATGTCTGAACACATAATGGAAGTCTGCATAATCATGAATTGACAAAGCTCGTAAGTTGCCAACAACCAATTCCAAGCTCAGATCTTAAGGAATGGGACAACATAGATCTTAAGGAATGGGACAACATAATAACACGCCATTATATTATACTACAAATCTAGAGAGAATGCTAAGAAGAAAACAAGCAGTTTCGCGACACCAACTCATCCATTTAAGCCGTTAGAAAAAACTCGGGCCTCAAATAAAGGTGGAGATAGGAGTGGGCTGCACTTATTTTATTTAACTAGCTAAGTGCCCGTACATTGCAACGGGCCACGTGTGTGTCTATAAATATATAAACCATTTTCAATACATCTTTCATTATCCCTCTTCGGATACAGAACCATCAAGATACCCTTGGAGTCTCCATAATTCTCAAAATCCTTTTTGGAAAGGCAACCCAAATGAAAATCATATTACGAAAAAAACAATTATGATGAAGCTGTTGTCAATATTTACTTGTCCTAGCTCAGGATGTTAGAAAAGAATAATGATAGTTCCTACAAACACAAACATTAAATGGACAAGGGTACAGATAACCTATGAACCGAAAACCAATGATGCACACTACAGCTAAATAATCTGTCATCTCCAATGACACTATTCTCTCTAACAGTACATCGGTAGTTGACTCCCTGCATTTATTTTAGGTCTACCCAGTAGACACATCTTCCATTTACCCTGCAAGAACAATCAATAATATATTGGCAACAGTGGCAATCAATGTAAGATAGGTGTCTGGAAATCTATTTGTCCCTCAATACTTTGCACAAATACCTAATGTCCAGGCTGCGATGGCAATGCCCATTTGTACAGTGGAGTTATACATTGTACATGCCAGTATCGTACATCGAAAGAACAGATAAAACAATATATGTACTGTTCATGCCTGAAATTAATTGACTCTAGTACCTTATCCAGCAATATGTACTGGTGCAGAATGATTTGGGAACATAGAATAACCTAGATACCAAGGCTCACAACAGTTTTATTTGTTCGTCCTACTGCAAATGACTCTGTAGCTTGATACAAAGCCCTCACAGCATATAGGTGACCCTGTAAAGCATTATGTTCGTATTCAACTGTAAAAGCCATCATTACACTAAATGATTATTCTCTGTGCAGTTCCAGCTCAAAGTCATTACTGAGTAAAGGATAGCTAAACATGGGCGCCAACGCAATCACAGGCAGCAGAAATTCGTTGATATAAGCTATTTTGTCCCATACCTTGGTTACACAGTAAAAGGTCTCTCCAGATACCCATATCCTGCGCCCTATGACGTACTCCCAGTCACTGCAGAAGAATGGAAACTGCACGTGAGAACACCCATCAATTATAAGCAACCTGCCATGGTTTCAACTCAACAATCACCACCAGAGATATGATGCAAAATACTCACCTTCCTGACCCACCACTCCACCAGACAACCATTGTTCCAGTCTTGGTGCACTCCCTCCAGGGTCTCGTGCTGAAGAAGCATGTCATCCCAGCTGTTCTAGATCCGGAGCTCATCATCCCAGAAGAAATCTCTCACGGCCTCTGGTGACGCATCCTCAAAGATAGTGCCGCTGCGAGACTGTGGTGGGCCATTCTGGAATGAAGCAAACACACAAATAAATCAATTCAAAGTTATTTCATCTTCCATACAGCACCTAATAAAGTAGTAGAGCCCATCCATATATATTTCAACTAGATGCATCTATATAGTTCTAAAAAAACTTAGCAAACTCCCAATACTGTATAAGGCTGCAGATTTGAACCACAGGTCATACTCTTTATTATTCAGTTACGTTAAACTATCATGTAAAATAGTCTCACTGGACGCTTGATCCTGAAGAAAGCACAAAATAAATATTTCAATGTATTGCTAATTTGTTGTCACATGAGCCAACAATTATTTTGTTGTTTTTCTTCCTCTAGGCAAAAGAAAATTTGTAATAGCGAGTAAATAGGCATGTGACTAAAAGTGATTTTACTTAGCAAGTAAATATGCCATACTTGGCTTGTTCAGATAGCCAAGTCTGGTAGGAGACAATGCTGCTTACAAACACACTTGAAGAGTATAGTAGTATATGCATTCAAAACCTAATAAATAATCAAGAAACTAATCCCAAATAGAAAACAAAAAAGCAAGGAAATAGATATACTGATGTGACTTCAAATTTTGCAATATATGTTGAGTGTGACCAAAAGGCGGAAAGCAGATCTAAATCTCAATTTTGAACACCCATCTTTTTCAAACTAAATTGGGGAATCAGCAAACAATCTGGTCATTCCCCATCTTGCGGCCAACCTGCAGATCCACAGCTGCACGAAGACCCACCCATGGATTTCAATGGTGTTAACTTCAAGGCTCCTTTTCTATCTCAAAAATCATTGAAAGTGTCTTGTTTAAGACATCAGAAGTTTAGGTTTCTCATGTAATCAATGTATAAGTATACATCATTCAAACTAACTCAATATCTGAAACTGAGGTCAGTATAACAGAGGGCCTTGCTACCACTGGAATGGAGTTCCTTTCCAGAAATATATTAGGTTACTTAGTGAGTCAATTTTTGGGTAGGCACCCTCCTGCTGCCGCCAAGAACAGACAGCACATGCCACAGCTACTACCTAGTCATTTATTACATAATAAGTAACTTCCAAAACATGGCATCAATCCAGAACCCTGGTTGTATGACATGTGCACCGTCCCTACTCTCAAACACAGACAACAGACAGTGCACACCCAGTCGATACATACATATGCATAACTCTGAAGCCAACTTAACCAGTGGATGTGCCAAGAAGTAGATCACATAAGGCATCAGAAGCCTGCATTAATAAACAACATACACTAATTCAGGACAAACGATGCATCAGTCTAGATTGACTGATAAGCAAAGAGTGAAGAAAACTTTTATGTCTACCTTGCCATATCTGCTATAGCTTTTGGAAGCACCATGAGAAGCATCATTATTCATTAGCACACTAGAAAATTATAGCAATATCAATCTCAAGTTCTCAACATATGACTAATCTGCTAATCAGAAAGCTGATATGTAGTTCACCTGGTAGACGGTGCTTACCATCATAGCATCCATGGGTCCTAAATAGAAAAGGTTCAGCAGACAAACCCATAAATGAAATAGCACGAAATGGATCGATTTATATGATTTTCAGTTTAATGTGCTTTGGAGTAAACATGCCCCCGTTCACGTGCCCTTAAACCTGGCTTGATCCGCTTCTTTTTTCATCTGGAACAGTGTTTTTCTCTCACAAATTCCTCCAGAATTCCTCCGAGCGAACGGGGCCAACAATTTACCTTTTTCAAGGACACAATCAAATGATTCATCACCAAATTAAGAAAGCCATGTCCCGAATATCCACCTGGATATCTTCCAACCTAGCTTGGGTGGGAGGCAACCTGTTCCCCCACATACTCTTCGATCCGGGCACTCTCGGCGTCGAGCTCCTGCAGCAGCCCCCCGCGCCGCGTGATTAGTGCGGGGCGGTGATTAGTGGAGCGAAGCGATTATTGCTGATCAGACGATGACCTCCGGATCTTTTTAGTTGTAGAGATTACGCCCGCCAGGATTTAAACTCAAAACCTCCGTATATGATGTATATCGAGTCGTATGCACTGACTAGTTTAACTCAAAAATTAAGCTGACAGTAAAGGTGGCAATTCACTTCAACAGTCGTTGTTGTCCGTTCTCTAGATCACCACCGCCTGTCCGTTTCGTTCGTCCTGGGGGGTGTCTCTCTATATATGGCTACGAAATTAGGAGTCCGGGCTCTAGTAAAGATGGCAACGGCCCCGATACCCGATATTCGACGAATATTTAATCTATTAGAGGATGGGATGTGATCACATCTTTACCCGCAGGCATGTAAATAGGCAAGAATCCATTCCCGATGGGTATAGCGGGTACGGGAACGTTCCTTGTTTACCTGTCCCCGTTACCCGTTGGGGAACCCGACTATTTGAGCTGTCATGCGAGTATTAGGCCTAAAAAAGCTCAACATAGGTATTTTGACCCAAATCTGAACAATCATATATATAGTTTGTGTGTTTTAGGAACCATAGTTCAATTTTTCCTCACCTGCTCTGCCAGCAGCACAAGTACGCCTGCCTCACGAGCGCTCGTGCCCCTCGCTTCCTCAGTTCGTCGTCCTCCTCGCAACCTCGCTCCTTCTCCTCGGCATCTCCGAGACTCCGACACTTATACCTGGGTGAAGAAGAAACGTCTTCAATTGCAAAGCTATGACCCCAAGTGTTTTTGTTTATCGGGTATGCAATATCAGTCGGGTATCTGATACCCGACGGGTACGGAGATGGGCAAGAATCTATACCCGAGACAGTTAACGGGGACGGGGACGGGATGAATTCTCCGTAGCGGGGAAGAGAACGTTCCGGCGATACCCGACGGGTATATCCCCGTTGCCATCCTTAGGCTCCAGACAACTAATGGTCCAGTCAATCTCCTAGCCAGTCCAACTATTTAGGTCCACAGGCTGACGTGCGTGTAGGTAGAGGATCACTGTAGACCTAGCAGATCGGATACATAAAAACTTAGTTCAAGCTACGCAAAAATGTTTTTGTCGTTGCATAGAAGTACTTGGATAAATGAAAATTAATTTGATGTCTCATAGAAACCTCCTCACGAGTTAGACGTTCCACCTAACATAACGTGACAGAGCTGACACATGCATACATACACGCATCCAATCTAATCTCTTTCATTTTTCATTATAATTCCTCAACGAAGCATCCGATTCAAAAACGGCTTTCACCGTTGAACTCCTGATATTTTTATGCACGATTCAAGATCCATTGTGAATATTTTTTTTAAAAAAAATAAAATTTATAAATTTGAATCATAGCACGTGATGGCTGATTGGATTCGTAGAATCAATGGTCAAGATGCTTAGAAAAGTTTTTGGCGCTGACGTTGCATAGAAATTAATAGTTTGATGAATAAAAAATAATTTTGTTACCGCATAAAAGCCTCTATGCGAGATGGACATTCCACCTGGCACAACCGTGATTGCCTCCATCAACATCATACTTCCCACTATGGGGTATATAATTAACATGGGAACACTGCATAAAACATGGAGACCGCAAGCGTAAAACATGGAGACGATCTCGTCTTCTAAAAAATTAAAATTTCATGGCAAATGATGGCCGATTGGATGCATCGAAACAATGGTCAAGATGCGCACAAAAGTTTTTGGCCACGACGTTGCATAGTAATTAGTGGTTGGATGAATAAAATTGATCTTGTTACCACGTAAAAACCTCTCCACGAGATGGACATTCCACCTGACACAACCGTGATTGCCTCCACCAACATCATGATTTACACTATGGGGGTGTATAATTAACATGGGAACAATGCATAGAACATAGAGACCACAAGCATAAAATGTAGAGACAATCTCGTCCTCTTCAAAATTTGCAATTTGAATCATGGCACTTGATGGCTAATTGGATGCATAGAATCAAGGGTTAAGATGCGCAGAAGAGTTTTTTGCGTTGACGTTACATAGAAATTAGTAGTTGGATAAACAAAAATTAATTTTGTCACTGTGTAAAAACCTCTGTGTGAGATTGACATTCCACATGACAACCGTGATTGCCTCCACCAATATTATGCTTCCCACTATGGGGGTGTATCATTAACATGGGAACAATGCATAGAGCATGGAGGCCACAAACGTAAAACAAGGAGACGATCTTGTCTTCTCCAAAATTTGAAATTTGAATCATGAAAAAATTAACATGGAAATAAACAAGGAGACGATCTCGTCTTCTCCAAAATTTGAAATTTGAATCATGAAAAAATTAACATGGAAACAATGCGTAGAAGTGCAAAGATAATTGTTCCAACAATATATAGATTACATACCAAGTTACAGTTTAGCCATGCATAGAAACTTATACACACAAGCATAAGAACACAAAATCAACAAACAAAATCAAAGGAAGCAGCTACCATTGGGAGATAGGGGAGGGGAGGATGTGCCACCGGGTGGGAGGGAGAGGGGGTGATGTGGAGGTCATGTGCAAATCCACAATTTGTAGGTCGGGCCACTGGTCGTGGAGGGGGTGGCCGCACGCCACCGATCATGGATAGGTTCGCCGCATGCTGGGAAGGGGATGGCCGCGTGCCACCGGTTGGTGGAGTGGGGATCCGATGTCGCCACAGCAGGGGGTATTGGGGCCAACGAGGGAGCATGGGGAGGCCACACAGAAACATCCTTCTAACCATCCTACATCATAACAAAGGCATAGAAACATGTTTTAGCAGGCGAAGAAACCTTACAGTGGCAAAGAAAGGCATATAAACATGTTTTAGTACGCGCAGAAACCTTACAGCAGCAAGAAAGACATGTAAACATGTTTTTGTAGGCACCAAAATCTAGTATGGTCCCAAGCCAAACCTTGCCTCCCGCTTGGGTGAATGTATAATTAATAGAGAAACAATGCATAAAAACCAATAAAACCCCATGTGGGAGATTATTTTATCCAAAACCTTGATAGCCCCAACACAAACCATTATTCTCGCTTTGGGGACGTATAATTAATAGAGGAACAGTGTGCAGAACCCAAAATACCCTCCCTTCTAGGGGATTATTGTACCGGGATCATGACGGCCCAACCCAAACAACGCATAGAACAATGTATAGAATTGTTGTCGGTGTTTTCGGACCACCGATGAGTAAATTTGTATTTACGCGTCTGGCTTGGATGGTGTGCTCGGAGGACACAAGGGTTTATACTGGTTCGGGCGGAATGTCCCTATGTCCAATTTGCTCCTGCTCATGTTACCGGCACTTGGTTTGCAGTAGGGGTTACAAATGGGCAAGAGAAGGAAAGGATCCTAAGTCTCTAGTGGAAGAAGTGAACGGATGCTAAGAGCTCGATCGCTGCTCAGCCGTGTGTTCGTGTCATGCTCTTATGTTTTTATCTCGTGGTTTGGTCCCATGCGGATCTGGATCCCCCTTCATAGGATGCCCTGCTTCCCCTTTTATAGGCGAAGGGAAAGCGCATGTTACAGAGGAGGAAAAGGAGAAGAACGAGAGAGGGAAGAAGGCTTCCAGGATCGTCGGGTCCTTCTTCTCCTTCATGCGAGTCTCACCGATCCTATAGATGTCAATAGGGATGGCTCCACATCGCAGCCCTATTCTTCACTAGCACCATGCATAGGCATCATCTATCGGTCATGGCGTTCTATTCCATCCCAGCAGACATTGTGGTGAACTAACGCGCCTGTCAGCGTCCATACGAGGATTAGGCATAACAACACTGGCACGCCTAACACTGTTCTTGATGTGAATCCTCAGGTATGGTCCATCATGGCCATGGGTTACATCAAGGCATGTCAGTCTCCTCTCTGGTGTTAGAGTTTTAACCTAGGTCCATACGCTTGGACCTAGAGTGGTTGGTGGCGGAATGGGTCCTCGTTAGATGAGACGGAGCCTGTGCCCAAGGGGTGAGGCGAGATGGAGCCCACACCCAAGGGGTCGGGTGAGATAGAGCCTGCACCCAAGGGGTCAGGCGAGATGGAGCCCATGGCCTTAGGAGAGATGAAAACCATGTCCTTGGGGTCGAACGAGATAGAGCCTGCACCCATGGGTCAGGTGAGATGGAGCCTGCGGCCTTGGGTGAGACAAAAATAGTGTCCTTAGGGTCGGGCGAGATAGAGCCCGTACCCAAGGGGTCAGGCGAGACAGAACCCCCATAGCCTTAGGCGAGACCCCATAGCCTTGGGGTTAGGCGAGATAGAAGTCACGTCCTTGGGGTCGAATGAGACGGAGCCTGCACCAAAGGGGTCAGGCAAGACAGAGCCCCATAGCCTTGGGCAAGACCCAGCTGCCTTGGGGTTAGGTGAGGCCTTTTAATACATCTTGCTCCATCTAGGGAAGTCAGTATGGGCGCTAACTTCCTTGCTTTGGGTATCCCTACTATTGATACCCGACAGTAGCCCCTGAGCCTACGAAGGAGTAGAATACTCCTCTGGAGGCTTTTCTCGATAGCAAGACTCTGAGGGCCTTGGCCTTCTTTTCGTAGCCTGCTGTGTGTCCTGGTAGGATAGTGGTTCCCTTTTGTCGTGGTCGGTCTTCTTGGGGGCATGTAACCGTAGGATTTGGGAGGTCAGAAAGATTTTTCTTGATTCCGGTCCTCTAGGATCCGATTGGTCCATCATCATAGTATGACCGTGCATTCGGTCTCCTTGTGAGTCCAACTTTCCTTGAGCCCTATACGTAGCAGGGGTCCAGTCAAGGGTCGGCTCATCTTTGTGATCATCGTCCCTCAAGCGTTTTTTCATAAAACGGAGGGGTTGAGCCATGCCATGTTTTTCCTCGATGGACGAAACATGGTGTTTGATGAGTTGTTAATTGGCTAGTCCAAGTGGGTGAAAGGTCCTTGTGTGGTTTTGATAATTGAGTGACAACCTACGTGGACTAATTGTGTTTATGTGAGATACACAGGTGATTAGTCTACATGTACATGTGTGTGAGCAACATATGCCATAAAGGTGAAAATGGCTTGGAGATGTTGCAAAGCTCACACATGTGATGATGAAGGAGCTTATTGCACATGAGACATGACATTGAGTCATGTGATCAAGGTGGAGAAGATCAAGACAAGACTTGGCTTGATGGACTGGTTGCAAGTGTGAAGGGCAAGTTGGAGGCTTTGGAGCGATAGACCACGTGGCGGTGAAGCTTGAGCAAGACTTGGCGCCGATGGACGAAGGCAATGGTGAAAAGCAAGTGAAGTCAAGATCGATGAACCAATATGATCACGTGATGATATGAAGTGGATCATATCATTATCGATCATGTTGGTGCATGTGTTGCATCGACATTGGAGGAGATGAAATGGAATGCGCAAGGCAAAGGTATAACCTAGGGCATTTCATTTCACCGGTCATAGGTGTGTAGAGAAGTTTATGACCAGGTTTAGGATAGATGACCATACTATTAAGAGGGGCAAACTTATTTGCATATCGGTCATCTAGTGCCACTCGAGTGATCTAACTTTGCATCATCGCTAGGATTGAGTGGCGTGGCAAGTTGAGTGGCCAATCCTTTGGAAAATGATTGTGAAAATGCTAACACACATACACATGGTGGTGTACACTTGGTTGTGTTGGCACATTTACAAAGGAGGTGAAGTTGGAGTTGATGTGGATCAACTTGGTGATAAAATGGAGGCAAGAAGGGTTCGAAACTTCACCGGCGGAGTGTCCACCCATAGAGTGCAGACAGTCCGACGGTGCCACTGGAGCCCTATATAGAAAAGATAGGGTCTCACAGAGTGGATCGGACGCTGGTCACATGGTGACTGGACGCTGGGGTCCTGCGTCCGGTCAGTGGTGGCCGAGACCATGTAGCATCGGTCTTTGACCGAACGCTGGCGCTGGAAGTGATCGGACATTGGCAGGGTGCGTTTGGTCAGGCTGACATATGGTGACATAGGCGACATAGAAAAGTTGGAGAAGGACCGAACGCTGACGCTGCGTCTGATCGTGATGGACCAAACGTGTCTGGTCATCACTTGACCGTTGAGATCAAGTGACTGAGGTTGAATGGAGGCGACACATGGCGAGCATCCATTGACCGAACGCTGACGTCCCATGTTCGGTCGATATGACCAGAGCGTTCGGTCATCCCGAGTTTTGCCCAGTGAAGGGGTAACGGCGAGTTTAGCCCATAGGGCTATAAATAGAAGGTGGCCTTAGCCATGGCTAGAGTGGAGCACCTTAGGGGACTTTGTGTCCATACTTGTGAGTGCTTGGGGGCCCTCCATCTCACATATGCTTGATAGTGATCATCCGATTGTGTGAGAGAGCGATTCTAGGGCGATTGCATCGTGAGGTTGCATCGAGTGACACTAGGTGATCGAGTTGCAAGCCGGTGGTGCTTGTTACTCTTGGAGGTTGCCACCTCCTAGATGGCTTGGTGGTGGTCTCCGTCGAAGCCCGCAAGAAGCTTGTGCGGTGATCCGGAGAAGAGCTTTGTGAGGGGCATTGTGCTCGCCCCGCGGGAGCCGCAAAGAGCAACTCTAGTTGAGCGTGTCATTGAGCTACCCTCACTTTCAGGGTAGGTTCTTGCGGTGCCCGACGTGTGGGCTTGGCGAGTGATGCCAATTAGCCGCCGAACCACCAAGTGAGCGGTCGACACAATGGGGACTAGCGTGTTGGCAAGCACGTGAACCTCAGGAGAAAAATCACCGTGTCAACCTTGTTCTTCCTGTTGGTTTGCAATCCCCTTTCACAAGCTTGTATTTATATTTCATATACATTGTGCTTGTGTAGTTGCTCTTGTAATTAGTTAGCTTGTGTAGCTTACTAGTTACCTTCTTGCTTGTGTAGCATAGAAGTAGCTCCCTTGCACGGCTAATTTGGTTTGTGTAACCTTGTTAGTCACATTACTTAGTTTTTGTAGCTAAGTAATTGCACTCTCTAATTTGGCATTGGTTGCCTTGTTATTGAGCATTGCTAATGAGCTTAGGTGGCTTTGTGCTTTTGCTTACTAGCTTATGTAGGAGCTCCCTTGTTGCTTGAAGTACTAGTGGCATAGGTTTGTGTGACCTTGCTTCTAGAATTGGTTAGGTGAGCTCTAGCTAGCTCGGCACCTTTGTTGCTTAATTAGTATCTTTGGAAGGTGCTAGAGAACATAAATAGAGTGGTGTAGTCTTGGCTAGACCAATAGTTTTAATTCCGTACTTGTTTCGGTTAGCCGATATGATTATTTTTAGAAAGGACTATTCACCCCCCTCTAGTCTGCCATCTCGACCTCACAGTGGGGCCCTGGCTCCCTGTTCATAGGGGTCCATCATGGGTCAGCTAGTGACCAACTCTAGATTCTAAGTGGCCAATCCATATAGTTCTCGGGTCCATTCGACTGGTTTCAAGGGCTCGTTGCCTTTCTTCGAGGAAAGACCATGGACTGGGAACCAACCAAGACTCAAACGTGGGTTGGGATGCCCACGACGCTCATGTGCTCAGGTACTAGCCACTATTAGGTCCAACCCATTCCACCCCTTGCTCTTAGGGTGCCCCAGAGCAGCTGTGAACCCGTCGGTGGGCTGGCCTTTGAACTCCTGGGCCTGAATGTGCCGTAGGAGCATTTTTAGCTCTATATCCTTCCTTACCTACGATGGTTCTTAGTTGATTGACCAGGTGAACTATAACACCCCCGGTGTTTGTCACCAGTTAAGCAATGTGTTTGAGCTCAAACATGACATGTTAAGTGGTGATGAAGGTGAAAGATCAAATCTACAAGAGTGAGCTCCAACTTAAACTTGGACAACACACCCTTATTACATGGGGACCCTTGTTAATATTATGCAAGGGTAAGGTTAAACCTGCTCATTCCATGTACATTACATCAACATGCATCCATCTAGACCAGTGGAAAAGTTTCATAAAGTTTGGAATCAAGAAGTCACATGAAATGATAAGTTATAATCTTTCTTGGATTGCTTTATTAAGTGAATGGAATTATAGGTCATCAACCAAATCTTTCTACCTTGCCCAAATGACTCTAAATGAACTCTACAACCAAAATCATGAAGGGTTCGTGTTGAGCAAAGGTCAAGAAAATGCCTCAATCGGTCTAAAACTCTAATTTAAGTTTTACCGTGATGCCATTTTGACCTATATTGACCAATCGCTTACAGTGCTTGCATGGAGTTGCACCTTAAATCAAAGTTGAAGTTTGAGTGGAGTAGAATAAACTTTGTTTTTGGACCAAGAGCTAGATCAGCTTGTAAGCAAGTCAAACCGAGGCGCAAACTTTGAACTGTAGCTGTTTTCAGTACTTAAAATTTTACTAAGTCTGGAATTCATCGTCATCGACCTTAGCATCTCACGTTCGCGTGATTTTGTTAAGCAATGTGATCGGGTCCCAATATAAAAGTTGGAGTATACATTGTGGTGAAGAGCGTGCAAAAGGAGGGCACTCGTTTGACCATGTCTTGACCATAGATTTTTGGATTTGATTAATCAGCGTCAACATGTTGGCACTTGCTAATTGGATGCTAATTAACTGCTATTTCAAAGACCTAATGGTTGTGACCCCTTAATCAAGTTTGTAGAGCATCTAGAGGAGAGCAACTTTGCTACAGGCGCCAAGGTTCGAATCTACATGGAATATGCCGAAAACGGCATCCCAACTCTGGCACTCCATTGCCTGCCAGGTGTTCACGAAAATGACGTCGTGGCAGCCATGCACCGCAGTGTGCCCACCTCCATTGCCATGCCCCGCCCCGTGCCTCTGTGTCCTCCTAGAGTGGGCACCGAGCCCCAGTGCACTCGCCCTCACTCCCTCTGCCCTCCCTCTATGCTCTCTCTCACTCTCGGTGCCGCGCGTGCTAGAGCGGAGCTGCCATAGACACCGACGCCGAGCTTGCAGCACCATCATGCCCTCTCGCCTCTGCGCTCCACCACTCCCCGCTGATTGTGGCACCTCCTTCCTTAGCTCACGCTGCGCCTCTGGCCCTCCAAGACCAGCGCCGATGGTCGCTGCTGCTCCCCGCCGTTCCGCCTGCTCACGCGGCTAGCAAGCCACAGGCCATGCCATGGTCACCTGGAGGTGCGCCGGGGTCCGGGAGAGCAGGTGCCCGCAACATCTCGCCGTCGGCACCGCCTCAGTCGTCTGGAGCCGCGAGCTTGACCACTCCCCCTGCGCTGCTGTTGAGAGGAAGGAGAAGGGGGACCATGCGTGAGAATTTGAAGTTTTCTCGAGGGTTAAGTGAAGGACCCGTGACTTATTTGAATAGTGCCAAGAAGGACCAGTTCACTGACACTTAATTTGTGTTTTCTGCAGTGACCCCGATGCAAAATCAGTTTTCCTTTTCTTTTTCATTATATGCATATAATTAGGTGAACTTTGAAAAATCGTAAAGAATTGTAGAAAAATCGTAAAATAGCAAATGGGGACTTTTTGGAATCCTTGTGAAATTATATATGTAATAGATCTATAATATGTCATGTTTTTGTATAAAGTTTTTGCTATAAAAATCAATTTATGCAGTTAGGTTTTTAATACTAATTATGTCTTGTCTTTTTCTTAACTGCAGTTGTTGTGCTCAAATAAGTGTGAATTTTTTATGGTAGGCTACTGATGCTATTTTATGATGTGGTAAAAATTTTAGGAGTTGAGGCTTGATAGTTTAAGAGCTATAAAAATAAGAAATGCCCTATGTTGCTTTGCTCTTATTCTGAATAGGCCTGCATGTTTGTATTAATTGGCTTAGTTAAGTTATGAATCATGACTTGATGACAATAAATGAGTTGTAGTACTTTTCTTAAGCTTTTCGAAAAGCTAAATATCATAATTTTTTGTTAAGTAGATTTTTAGTTATAGTTGCTTAAATTTTTGTGGCTGTTTCTGCCCAAACCCAGACAGGGTTGCCTTGTTAGTACTGTGGGGCCTTTTTAATAGTAGAATTAGCTTTAGATGTTTATAACAAAGTTGTTTATAATTTGCTAAGATTTCTAAAAAGTCTAGAACCACATTTATTGGACATGTAGAACTCTAGTTATAGCTGTTTAAAATGGCAAGTCAGTTTTTTGTGGTTCCAATGAATACCAAAGTTGTAGCTAATTTCATAATCTTGCTTGTGTTCAAATTGCATGACCATAGGCCTAATAGTTTAGTAGTTATGAATTTGACAAATGACCTCTCATGTTTGGTCTATGTTCTGTGCAGATTTGAAGGATTTCATTGTTTGACCTAGTTAAGTATGAAATCATGTGTTAGTGATAATATAAGAGTTATAGTTCTTTCCTTAATCTTTCCAAATTATCCTAGATCACCCCTTTTGGTGTTGTAGAGCTCCAGTTATAAGCTTGTGAAATTGTATGGCAGAATCTATCCAAGTCTGGATAGAGGTGCTCAATTGTGCTTGATTGACTTTATTAATTGTGGAATCACCTTGTGATGATAATAAACATGTTTTATATAATTTTATAAGATTTCTAGAGAGTTAAGGTTCATGCTTGTTTGATGTCTGTAACTCCAGTTATGCCTTTTTGAAACTACTACCACTTTTCTATCTTAGTTCTGTGTAGATCTAAAACATTGGCATGTTTGACCTGGTTATACTTGGAATAAGCTTTTGGTGATAATACCAATGTTGTAGGCAATTTCATTATCTTTCCATAAAGTCTAGGATCACCTTCTTTGGATGTCTGGATCTCTAGTTATGGATAAAACAAGTGACTGTTGTGCTGCTGTCTAGATTTCTATACATGTGTTAGGTGATTGCTTTAGCTTGCTCTTGTTTTGGCTAAACAGGTTGGTTAGTTCTTGATTGATGCATGGGTGCAATATCTGAACTTAAGTTCACTTGCGTGCCATGCCTAATATGCTTGCTATCCCTCTATAATAGGTTGTGTGATGTTTAGTTAAATAACTCTAGGTGTCTATGTCTTGCATGATCTTATGTTTGCCTCGAATGCTATTATGTGATGCATCTCACATTACCATTCTTCATATTCATGCACTTGCATCTTGCATCTCATCTAGGTACACTAGATAAACCACGTGAAGGATGTGATGTTGGAACCGAACCCAAAGATAGTGTATGGTGGACCTATCCCGAAAATGGAAGGACCCCTAGAGTACATGCTTAAATGGGAGATGATCGCCAAGCGAGTGTCATCTAACAAACACTAACCTAGTGTTGGAACATAGGCAAGCCCCGGAGCATTCTAAGCCTCCTATGTTTTTATAAATATCACTTGAGTCCTTTATGTTTGATGCATTAGGTTATAAGAGTTGATTGGAACCACTTGATGCATATAATTTCCTTGTCCAGCAATATACCCTTAACCCTGTGTAGGTCCAGGATCGAATACATGCTTAGCCATGCTTAAACCGGTAGAAGTCGGGTGATTTCCTATCACCTGCGAGATATAAATGGATACCGAAGCACGGTTGGCTATATTTGCTATCGTGGAAAAGAACCATGGGGTAATGTAAATGGAGACCGAGCATAGTCTATGTGTAGGTTGACTCATGTGATTTCGTCTACGCCGGTTAAGGACTGTACCATTATTGGCACTTCTGACAAGATTGAACGCATGCCTATCACTTAGCTGGCCGGATAACTCGTTTCGACCACGAAGCCAAGTAGCTTAACTCAAGCCGAGCCCCATTCTATAAAAGTGTGCACTCTAGATGGTAGTAAGGATGTGCGGGGAGCCAGACATGAGCCTAAGGGCAGGCCAGGCCTGAACGTCCTGGCCGTTGGTTGTCCTTGATTGTGCGGCGCTGGGCGAACCCACGAAATGTGGACTTGAGTTGTACCAAAGGTGACCTAAGACTACCTTGGCATAGGTATGTCTAGATTTGTGTTAGGAATAAATTCCCAGCTGGTTGAAATCGATTCGAATCGTCGTCTCTCCTGGACAGTGAGAAACTTGGCTAGCTCCAACATCGTAGTAATTGTATTATGGAATGTGATGGTTTGGATGAACATGGAATTACTACACTGGCTATGCTTACTATTGCTATGCTACTAAATGATATACCATATGTTTGACATAGGTTAGTTGCTAATCTAGAGATGAATAGCTATAATTAACTTGATGACCAAAGTATAATTGTACAACTGAATTAGTCGCGTTTTATGCAAAATATTATCAAGCTAGCTCCACTTATAAAGCCTTGCATAATTCTTGGTGTCACTTTATTTCTGGTTTATGATAGGTAAGTCTAGCTGAGTACATTCGAGTACTCAGGGTTTATCCCACCATGTTGCAGGTAAAGTTTCGGCCTGCTGAAGATGGTGGCACGTCGGTGGGCTCGATGACTCTATATTTATTTCTCATCTATATGCTTTTATCAGAGGATGTCACTTATGCTAGCAATGTATTTGGAACTTATATTAATGTAATCATTTGAAAGCTATGTTGTTTTCACTAATTGGTTTTGAAACCCAAACTTGTACTGTTATTTGTGAACCCATTTGTAAATATTATTTCTGCTACAACTCTGCGTATGTGATATCTATTTGCTTAATCACACGATCTTGGTTGTGATGTTGATTTACCGAGGTCCTCCGTGACACTCGGCGGACTACCGGATTTATATAAGTGAAAGTATACGTGTGTCAACGTGTTAGCGGGGACAGCCATACTCGATCTTGTATAAATTGGGTGGTTCTATCACAGCTAGTATCAGAGCAAGATTAAGCATAATACTGTCATGTACATTATTTTTTAAAAAACAAAGTTTTGGTTTTAAAAAGCCTATTTTAACTAAAACTTTAGCTTTCATCGTCCATACGACGTGCTATTGTATGGATGCCATTTGCTTGAGTGGTAATGTATGGATCAATATACCTCTACGCCTAGGTAAGTGTGAGTTGTGAGAGCATGACCGTCCAACTATCGGTCTAGGGGAGAGTTAGCTATGGTTACTGAAATATTGATATGTTACACACATGTATATATGAAGGTACTTAATTGTGGGTATATCTGTTGGGTAGCTATGGATACCAAAGTATGTATATCTGAGGATGTATATATGGAGAGTATCTTAGTTTACTGCTTTCATTGTGTGCTTATTTATCTCTTGTAGGGATGGGCTGAAATAAAATTCATCTACAGGTACGCTAACCACGAATGCGTAGATTGAATGTAGCTGACGATTAGCTATATATTAAGAGAGTACGTGTTATGCCACCGACATAGAACGTGATTGCCACCTTAGGCTGGCAATTTCATGAGGACGAATAGGACGAGCATGCATCATGATTGTGCTTGTGCATAAATATGCTTCACTCACTTTGTTCTAATACTAAGTAACTTGTGACCAATGTGATGTTACTATCTTCCCTGTGTGAAGCTAGACAAAATGCCTTGTTCCATGCCGCTTGAATAACTGTGCTTGAAGATAGTGTGTGATTAGCTTCGCCTTGTATGTTTGCTTCCAAAGGAAATAGATGACAAGTTAATAGTTAGCAAAAAGTTCACCCCTTTGAAAACTAAATTGCTAAATGTAAGTAAAACTTATTTTGTAGAGATATCCACCTACTCGGTAAAAATGAAAAAAAGATAATAGTACCTTACCACCATGTTTTGCATGATATGGGTAGTGGTGTTGCTGTAGGTGATTGCTTGTTATGTGTGAGCTTTGTGCTTAGTGATAGTCGCTTACGCTAATTAGATTGAGTGTTTCGAAATGCTTGCTTAAGACCATGATATATGTGTGGATGCTCATTATCTAGGTAATGTCGTTGCTGTCACCCCTTTTGCTTTCGGTAAGCATATGAATGTTGAAGAGCGCTATCCTAGAACATCATCTAAGTTTTGATAATCTCATGGTTGTCGTCTTCAATTAAGTTCTCTCTTAGGGGCCTGAGCCTATACACGTGGTTGTTAGCCCTTGAACGTTGCATGCCTTTGCTTGGCCTTAGGCCCAAGCTTAGTTCCCTTGAATGCTTGCATGTTTTGTGGTTGCCCCACTCCTGTGTGGGAGCACCTTGCTCAAAAATCCTTGTCAGACTTCATCGCTCCTTTTCCTACAGACGATCTGGTGCAACGCTAATCGCTATCTATCCTAGCTTTGGAACCTTTTCCTCGCAGATCATGTCATTGCTTTATCAACTGAATCCCTAGTTAGTGCATTGGCTCTGTCCCTCGAATCTCATTTGTTTTATCTCCAACCCTTCCAAGTCTCTGGATGTTTATCAATCTTGATCTTCATGTTGTTGCTCGGTACGACCAAATCTCATGTTAATCTTTATCTGGTAATCCCCTTGGTGGACACAAGGCATATATGGAAATTAGGCAGGAGTCCCCTGCTCAGTTGTCTTCGGCGATTAAGCTATATTCTCTTGAGCTAGGTTTTGATCTTTGGATCACCTCCTTATTGACTCCTAACCTTATAACTACCTTTGCTTGCTATTCCTCCTTCGCATGGTGCCTGCTCCTATATAACCAAATTTGTGCCACATGAGAATTATTGTGGGTTGTGTGTTTAGTAATGGTGCCATGATTAGCGATCTATGGTGCTACGATGAAACTGAGAGCCCCTGTGGGTGCACACACAAGGCTATGTTGCTCAACACGCGCTGGTATCGAGGTTCCTAGTTAAGATCCATTGCAAGAACTGCACCGATGTGTTATTTTCACATGAGCTCTTCCTCGGTTATCTCTCCTTATCTCGTCAGAAGTTCTGTATGTCAAACTAGATGTAATAGGACTTTCTTCTGAAGTCATCCAAAGGATGACCTTTGAAGAACAGGCCACTGACATGAATGTAAACAGACTGCAAGAGATGGTAGATAAGTGACTCTACTTGACTGTCCTTGTAATGACATCGGTCATCTAGTGAGCAACTTATGTCATCCCCGTTGGATCAAAAAGGTGCACCACACTTAAGGTTCAACAAGTTATCAGTCAGATGATAAATGGACCAGGATATTATGTGCTGTAATCAATATTTTCCTAAACGCTAAATGGTAAACAGTCGGTCACCTACCGTTTAGCCATTATTTGGGCAAAACGTCCCATTAAACGGGCTAAACGGCCAATTAAACAGGGTAAATGGGTGATTAAACGAAAACAGCGCACCACTGTGTAGCGTTTACACGGTGTGTAAACAGGCTAAACGACCGTTTAGGCGAATAGTGGCTGTAATAGGTCACCTAGTGCTTATGAGCTTTCTATCCAAGTCTTGACCTTTATGTGCAAGATGATCAACCGACCTTCTTTGGCGTGACCCCTTTTTGCTGACTTCAATGGTGACCATCCGTTTATGCTTCGACCACAATTCTTATTATCAAGAGTGGAGATTTGGAACCTTTTTGGTGTTGAGAGATAACCGATTAGTTACCAGTAGGAAGGTTAATCTCTAGCTAGGTAACGACTCTTTGGTAACTACAAAGACCAGATCTCATAGAACAAGGTTAAGCAAAGAAACAACAAAGCTGGTCAGAGATAGTAGTACTGCTTTCTTCTCTAGGCCCTGTGTCGTCAAGTCAATTCCATCTTGGACAATCACATAGATAGTGCAGGATGTTGTATCAGCTAAGTAAAGAGCTAGAGAAAGCACGTCCCTAGTTTCGGTCAGCATCATTATGTATATGGTGCTATCAAAGGATTATTCTAGATTCTATTGGATGAAGCACAGAAGGATAATCAGAGATGTTCCCTTATCTTTGTAGGACTATCACTCCATGTGAAGTATGCATTGTGCCCTGCAAGAACATCCCACCAGTTCAATGTTTGTGTATCGTTGAGCTGGTGCCTACATCAATGGTTGAAGTTGTTCCCTAGGAAGCATATGGGGAAAACCCTAGCCTCCATCCTCAGCGAGAAAGCTACCATGGTTATAAAGAGAATTAGAGAGTGTAGAACACACTCCACAACACGTGAAGCAAAGGAAAAGAAGAGCGGAAAATCTATCAAGGTTTTATGCCACTCCACTAGTTATCTTAAGCCAGTGATTAGTGGCTCAAACATGGTTGAATTCACACCAAACTTGGTAATCTCATTCCTCGCTTAAGGTACTTCAGTGTCTAAAGTTGGTTTGAGGATTGGTTGAGTCAAGCATCGAATTTGAGAGATGTTTTGATAGTTCGGCCCAAAATTTTAGAACAAAGCAGTTTTGGTAGATGATTTATTTGGATAGTCAAACGGTGTCCGTTTGAGCTAAATTCTGGTCAGTAGTTAAAGGACTCTTGGATCAAAATGCCTACCAAAATTTGTGCACAATGGAGCAATAGTTTGCAGGATATGAATGGATTACCGAGAGGTACAGAATCTGTGATTTCTCTGCTGACTACTATCATCCCTCATATTAGAAGGTTGTGTTTGTAGCTTAGGTCATGTTGGCAATGTGATGATTATTAATACTTTAGATGCCCTAGAGAAGACTCCCAGCACCCCTTTGTGCCTTGCTTTTGCCCTCTCATATCAACAATGCTTGAGCAGTCAAGGTGTTCTATAAGTCAATTTGTGCCTTTGCGAGTCAAAAACAAAATGAAAAATGTCAAACAACATATTTCAGACTTTGATTATGAGTTGTTGATTGACATTAGAAAGGAAGCCTCAATGTCAAAAGTAGTCCAACCAGGCTAATTTTGTCTATTGGTTACTTAGGTTCTTATAGCCTCGAAGGATGTTTACCCCGTCTATGATCTCATCCCTTATGGAAGGTTGGACACAAGCTACTTTGGTAGAGAACTACTTTTTGAACTTTGTGAATAAACATGGAACCATTGTAATGAGTAGTTTTCAGAAGCTTGTAGTCTAATAAAAAGTTTCCATGGTCCCTGCTATATTCACTAGGGAAATAGATATTATGGGTAATTAGTTTATACTCCATAGTACTCTCTGTATCTCGAGAACGAAGTGCTATGCTATCTTGGATTCCTCCCAAAGTAACAATGCTTCATGGAAGCCAATGAAGGAAATTCTTCAGACAAAACTTACTACGAAAAGCAAGTATTAGAAAGTGTCTTGACCAAATTAGCCTCTCTGATACTTCAAAGTTAAGTAGCCTAAGGCTAGCACTGATGCTGGAAAATGGAGGACATGCTTCTCTTCCCTTAAAAGTCTCACACCGAATCTCAGGGTGAGATTCCCATAAGGGGGGAGGGCTGTAACACCCCAAGTGTTTGTCACCAGTTAAGCAATGGGTTTGAGCTCACACATGACATGTTAAGTGGTGATGAAGGTGAAAGATCAAATCTACAAGAGTGAGCTCCAACTTAAACTTGGACAACACACCCTTATTACATGGGGACCCATGTTAAGATTATGCAAGAGCAAGGTTAAACATGATCATTCCATGTACATTACATCAACATGCATCCATCTAGACCAGTGGAAAAGTTTCATGAAGTTTGGAATCAAGAAGTCACATGAAATGATAAGTTATAATCTTTCTTGGATTGCTTTATTAAGTGAATGGAATTATAGGTCATCAACCAAACCTTGCTACCTTGCCCAAATGACTCTAAATGGACTCTACAACCAAAGTCATGAAGGGTTCATGTTGAGCAAAGGTCAAGAAAATGCCTCAATCAGTCTAAAGCTCTAATTTAAGTTTTACCGTGATGCTATTTTGACCTATGTTGACCAATTGCTTATAGTGCTTGCATGGAGTTGCACCTTAAATCAAAGTTGAAGTTTGAGTGGAGTAGAACAAACTTTATTTTTGGACCAAGAGCTAGATCAGCTTGTAAGCAAGTCAAACCGAGGCTCAAACTTTGAATCTGTAGCTGTTTCAATACTTAAAATTTTACTAAGTCTGGAATTCATCGTCGTCGACATTGGCATCTCACGTTTGCGTGATTTTGTTAAGCAATGTGATTGGGTCCCAAAATAAAAGTTGGAGTATACATTGTGGTGAAGAGCATGCAAAAGGAGGGCACTCGTTTGACCATGTCTTGACCATCGATTTTTGGATTTGATTAATCAGCGTCAGCACGTTGGCACTTGCTAATTGGATGCTAATTAACTACTATTTCAAAGACCTAATGGTTGTGACCCCTTAATCAAGTTTGTAGAGCATCCAGAGGAGAGCAACTTTGCTACAGGCACCAAGGTCCGAATTTACATGGAATATGCCGAAAACGACATCCCAACTCTAGCACTCCATTGCCTACCAGGTGTTCGCGAAAATGGCATCGTGGCAGCCATGCACCGTAGTGCGCCCACCTCCATTGCCCCACCCCACCCCACGCCTCTGTGTCCTCCTAGAGTGGGCACCGAGCCCTAGCGCACTCACCCTCACTCCCTCTACCCTCCCTCTACGCTCTCTTTCACTCTCGGTGCTGTGTGAGCCAGAGCGGAGCCGCCATGGACGCTGACGCCGAGCTTGCAGCACCATCGTGCCCCCTCACCTCTATGCTCCACCGCTCCCCACTGACCGTGGCACCTCCTTCCTTAGCTCACGTCGCGCCTCTGGCCCTCCAAGACCAGCGTCGATGGCCGCTGCTACTCCTCGCCGCCGGAGCAATTACCGGCGTTCCGCCTGCTCGTGCGGCTAGCAGGCCACAGGCCACCCTAGGCCATGTTGCGGTCACCTAGAGGCGTGCCGAGGTCTAGGATAGCTAGAGTCTGCAACATCTCTCCACCGGCGCTGCCTTAGCCGGTCAGAGCCACGAGCCAGGGCACCCCCCAGCGCTGTGGTCGAGAGGAAGGAGAAGGGGGACCACGCGCGAGAATAGGAAGTTTCCAAGGGGTTAAGTGAAGGACCTATGACTCATTTGAATAGTGCCAAGAAGGACCAGTTCGCTGGCGCTTAATTTGTGTTTTCTGTAGTGACCCCGATGCAAAAGCATTTTTCCTTTTCCTCTTCATTATATGCATATAATCAACTGAACTTTGAAAAATCATAAAGAATTGTAGAAAAAACATAAAATAGCAAATGAGGATTGTTTGGAATACTTGTGAAATTATATATGTAATGGATCTATTATATGGCTTGTTTTAGTTTAAAGTTTTTGCTGTAAAAATCAATTTATGCACTTAGGTTTTTAATACTAGTTATGTCTTGTCTTTTTCATAACTGCAGTTGTTGTGCTCAAATAAGTGTGAAATTTTTATGGTAGGCTACTGATGCTATTTTATGCTGTTGTGAAAATTTTAGGAGTTGAGGCTTGATAGTTTAAGAGCTATAAAAATAACAAATGCCCTGTGTTGCTTTGCTCCTATTCTAAATAGGCCTGCATGTTTGTATTAATTGGCTCAGTTAAGTTATGAATCATGACTTGATGACAATAAATGAGTTGTAGTACTTTTTTTAAGATTTTGAAAAAGTTAAATATCATAATTTTTGGTTAAGTAGATTTTTAGTTATAGTTGCTTAAATTTTTGTGGCTGTTTCTACCCAAACCCAGACAGGGTTGCCTTGTTGGTACCGTGGGGCCTTTTTAATAGAAGAATTAGCTTTAGGTGTTTATAACAAAGTTGATTATAATTTGCTAAGCTTTCTAAAAAGTTTAGAACCACATTTATTGGACATGTAGAACTCTAGTTATAGTTGTTTAAAGTGGCATGTCAGCTTCTGTCCATGTTTGGACAGAGATGCATTTATTGGATTAATTGACCTTGTTAACTATAAAATCATCTTAAGATGAGAATAAGAAGGTTGTAGGTAAATTCATAAGATTTTACAAGAGTTATGATTCATGTTTGTGGGAGGTCTAGAACTCCAGTTATGCTTCTCTGAAGTTCCTATCAGTTTTCTGTACCACTGCTGTTTGGGCTACATGTGCAGTTTTGCTTTTGCAATTATTTTCATGGTGTAAATGATGTTGTCTATGGTTCTAGTGAATACCAAAGTTGTAGATAATTTCCTAATATTTCTTGTGTTCAAATTGCATCACCATAGGCCTGATAGTTTAGGAGTTATGAATTTGACAAATGATCTCTCATGTTTGGTCAATGTTCTGTGTAGATTTGAAGGATTTCATTGTTTGACCTAGTTAAGTATGAAATCATGTCTTAGTGATAATATAAGAGTTATAGTGCTTTCCTTAATCTTTCCAAATTATCCTAGATCACCCCTTTTGGTGTTGTAGAGCTCCAGTTATAAGCTTGTGAATTTGCATGGTAGAATCTATCCAAGTCTGGACAGAGGTGCTCAATTGTGCTTGATTGACCTTGTTAACTATGGAATCACCTTGTGATGATAATAAACATGTTTTATATAATTTGATAAGCTTTCTAGAAAGTTAAGGCCCATGCTTGTTTGATGTCTGTAACACCAATTATGCCTTTTTGAAACTACTACTTTTCTATCCTAGTTCTGTGCAGATCTAAAACATTGGCATGTTTGACCTGGTTAAACTTGTAATAAGCTTTTGGTGATAATAACAATGTTGTAGGAAATTTCATTATATTTCTATAAATTCTAGGATCACCTTCTTTGGATGTCTGGATCTCTAGTTATGGATAAAACATGTGACTACTGCGCTACTGTCTAGATTTTTATACATGTGCTTGGTGATTGCTTTAGCTTGCTCTTGTTTTTGGCTAAACATGTTGGTTAGTTCTTGATCGATGCATGGGTGCAATATCTGAACTTAAGTTCACTTGCATGCCATGCCTAATATGCTTGCCATCCCTCTATAATAGGTTGTGTGATGTTTAGTTAAATAACTCTAGGTGCCTATGTCTTGCATGATCTTATATTTTGCCTCAAATGCTATTATGTGATGCATCTCACATTACCATTCTTCATATTCATGCACTTGCATCTCATCTAGGTACGCTAGATAAACCACGTGAAGGATGTGATATTGGAACCGAACCTAAAGACGGTGTATAGTGGAACTATCCGGAAGATGGAAGGACCCCTAGAGTACATGCCTAAATAGGAGATGATCGCCAAGTGAGTGTCATCTAACAAACACTGACCTAGTGTTGGATCACAGGCAAGCCCCAGAGCATTCTAAACCTCCTATGTTTTTACAAATATCACTTGAGTCATTTATGTTTGATGCATTAGTTTATAAGAGTTGATTGGAACCACTTGATGCATATAATTCCCTTGTCCGGCAATATATCACTTAGCTTGTCGGATAACTCATTCAGACCGCAAAGCTGAGTAGCTCAACTCAGGCTGAGCCTTATTCTGTAAAAGTGCGCACTTTAGATGGTAGTAAGGATGTGTGGGGAGCCAGACATGAGCCCAAGGGTAGGCCAAGCCTGAACGTCCTAGCAGCTGATTGTCCCTGATTGAGCAGCGCTGGGCGAACCCATGAAATATGGACCTGAGTTGTACCAAAGGTGACCTAAGACTACCTTGGCGTAGCTATGTCTAGGTTTGTGTTAGAAATAAATTCCCAGCTCGTTGAAATCGATTCAAATCACCGTCTCTCCCGGACAGTGAGAAACTTGGCTAGCTCCAACATCGTAGTAATTGTATTATGGAATATGATGGTTTGGATGAACATGGAAGTACTACACCAGCTATGGTTACTATTGCATGCTACTAAATGATATACCACATGTTTGGCACAGGTTAGTTACTAATCTAGAGATGAATAGCTATAATTAACTTGATGACCAAAGTATAATTGTACAACTGAATTAGTCATGTTTTATGCAAAATATTGTCAAGCTAGCTCCACTTATAAAGCCTTGCATAATCCTTGGTGTCACTTTATTTCTGGTTTATGATGGGTAAGTCTAGCTGAGTACATTCGAGTACTCAGGGTTTATCCCACCATGTTGCAGGTGAAGTTTTGGCCTACTAAAGATGGTGGCTAACTGAAAGGTCCTAATATGGCTAGAGGGGGTGAATAGCCTATTTAAAAAACTACAAATCAACTAGAGCAATTTGATTAGTATGACAAATAGCGTAATGCAAACTTGCTCTAGCTCTACAAGGGTTGCAAGCCACCTATCCAACAATTCTACTTACAATGATTACTTAGGCACCCAAACTTGCTATGTAACTACTCACTAAGAGCTCTCAAACTCGCTACTCTAAAGAGCTCAACTAGATGAATGTAAATAATAAAGCAAGCTCTCAATTCTAATTACACTAAAGAGCTTGTATCAACTAGTTTGCAAGAATGTAAATAGGTGAGTAGGGTGATTATACCGCCATGTAGGGGATGAACCAATCACAAGATGAAGATTAAGCCAATCACCGGGAGAATGCAAATGATAAGAGATAATCAATTTTTCTCCCGAGGTTCACGTGCTTGCCAACACACTAGTCCCTGTTGTGTCGACCAACACTTGGTGATTTGGTGGCTAAGAGGTGTTTCACAAACCTCATCCACATGATAGGACACCACAAGAACTGACCCACAAGTGACGTAACTCAATGACACGAGCAATTTACTAGAGTTACCTTTCGGCAATCCACCGGAGAAGGTACAACTCCCCTCACAATCACCGAAGGCGGCCATGAATAATCACCAACTCATGTCGATCCTCCACCGCTGCACTGAGCCGTCTAGGTGGTGCAACCACCAAGAGTAACAAGTGAAATCCACAGTGCAACACGAATACCAAGTGCCTCTAGATGCAATCACTCAAGCAATGCACTTGGATTCTCTCCCAATCTCATAAAGATGAAGGATCAATGATGGAGATGAGTGGGAGTGCTTTGGCTAAGCTCACAAGGTTGCTATGTCAATGAAAATGTGCAAGAGTTGGAGCTACAACCGGCCATGGGACTTAAATAGAAGCCCCATGGAATAGAGCCGTTATACCCCTTCACTGGGCAAAACATGCTCTGACCGAACGCTCCGGTCATACTGACCGGACCCTAGACTCAGCATCCGGTCCACTGATTTATGCCATGTGTCATTATGAGTTAAAACTAAACTATCAGATCACAATGGCTAAGTGTTGACCGAACGCTCTGGCTAAACTGACCGGACGCTGGAGCCTCAGCGTCCGGTCGAGTACAGTAAGGGTTCAAAACTGTTTTTCCTTGACCGGACACGTCCGGTCCACATCGACCGGACACACCCCAGCGTCTGGTGGTATACCCTAGCTACTGTACCGCCAAGTCAGCGCGACCGGACGCAGGCAGTCAGCGTCCGGTGCATTCAGATCCAGCGTCTGGTCACTTGATCGATGTTGGCATCTCCTCTGTCTTCTTCACCCTTGCTCAAATGTGCTAACCACCAAGTGTATCACCTTGTGCACACGTGTTAGCATATTTTCACAAATGTTTTCAAGGGTGTTAGCACTCCACTAGATCCTAAATGCATGTGCAATGAATTAGAGCATCTAGTGGCACTTTGATAACCGCATTTCGATACGAGTTTTACTCCTCTTAATAGTACGGCTATCTATCTTAAATGTGATCACACTCACTAAGTGTCTTGATCACTAAAACAAAATGGCTCCTACATTTTAGACCTTTGCCTTGAGCCTTTTGTTTTTCTCTTTCTTCTTTTCCAAGTTTAAGCATTTGACCATCACCATGCCATCACCATTGTCATGATCTTCGCCATTGCTTCATCACTTGGAGTAGTGCTACCTATCTCATAATTATCTTGATAAATTAGGTTAGAACTTAGGGTTTCATCAATTAACCAAAACCAAACTAGAGCTTTCAATCTCCCCCTTTTTGGTAATTGATGACAACCCTTATACAAAGATATGAATTAAAGTTCATTTGAATCCATGTTGCTTGCCCAAGCATATTTATCATGTGTAAAGGATATGGACAAGTTTCATGAACTCTATATGATAGCAATTGCTCCCCCTACATATGTGCTAAGAGTTTGGATTGAAGCTTTGCACATATGATTAGATAGGAAATATAGGAGACAATTTCTACCAAATGATGCTAAGGTATAAGAGATGGACCTTTGAAGCGTGATACCAATCGGAGTGCACCAATACACCATCCTTAGCACCATTAGTAACTAGACATACACAAAAACTAGAATACCCCATGAGATCAATATTACAAATAAGGGTCTAGTTTTCATAGAATGAACATAGGTCGAGTTACTATAGCCTATGCATGCTAGTTTTTCATTTCAACATTCAAACCTACAACTAGCATACACCACACAAGCATGGATATTTGAAATTAAAACTTATGCCATGCAAGCAAACATATGTAATGCACATTCAAATTTACCATATGAGTTCATGAGCTTGCTCCCCCTATTTGTATGCTCAAAATTTTAATTGATCCCCTTCCTTTGTCATATATTATCTCTCCCCCTTTGTTTCACTATCTTTGTACACTATTTCTCCCCCTTTGTCATCAATGACCACAAAGGCTTAAAGTATAGATAGGGTAGGATTATTAATGTCAACAATTTGCACAAAAGGTAGCCTCAAATTATAGATATGTTGGGGTGAAACCATGTGAAATGAGGATCATTTTCCTAATTTGGTTCAATCTAGATTACTTGCAAAAGATATTTAACTCGGTTTGATCCAAGGACAAGCTTCTTCACACCTCCAAATAAGGGTTATCTTGTACCATGTAGAGTTAAACACTTATAGCTCATTTTCTAAATCAAACACTAGGTTTACAAGCCCACAAACATGTCATATGCTACCACTAGATTATTTCAAACATACAAGCAATAGTGGTACCATACAATCATCAAATTCATTTGATTTTTATGAATGAGCCTAGGATATGATAGGAATGACTAGATGCACTAAACAAGTCCTTAGCAAAGGATGGATGACATGTCAATCAACTTTACCTTGCTTTGCTCAAAGGAGAGGCATGTCATATAGTGGGGGTGCATCAACACATATTGAAGAAGTCAAGTATGTTCAATTCATTCCTTAGCTTGCAAAACCTCTTCTCATCAAGTGGCTTGGTGAAAATTTTGGCAAGTTGATCTTCGGTGCCCACACTCTCTATGCAAATGTTCCCTTTTTGTTGGTGATCTCTTATGAAATGATGTCGGACATCAATATGTTTTGTTCTTGAGTGTTGAACCGGGTTGTTGGTGAGCTTTACGGCACTTTCATTGTCACATAGCAATGGCACTTGCTTGAATCTAATTCCAAAGTCACTCAAGGTAGCCTTCATCCAAAGTAATTGAGCACAACAACTACTGGCCAAAATGTACTCCGCTTCGGCGGTTGATAGTGCTACACTATTTTGCTTCTTTGATGACCAAGATACAAGTGATCTTCCCAATAGTTGACATGTGCCCGATGTGCTCTTTCTCTCAACTTTGCATCCCACATAATCGGAATCCGAATATCCAATCAACTCAAATCTTGCTCCTTTGGGATACCATAATCCAACATGTTGTGTATGCTTCAAGTACCTCAATATTCTCTTAGTTGCCTTCAAATGACTTTCTCTTGGTGAGGCTTGAAATCTAGCACACATGCATATACTAAACATCACATCCGGTCTTGATGCGGTCACATAGAGTAGACTTCCAATCATGGACCGATACGTCTTTTGATCCACCATGTTGTCACTAGCATCACTATCTAAGCTTCCACTTGTCCCCATTGGTGTACTAATAGCTTTACTCTCATCCATTTCAAACTTCTTGAGCATGTCCTTGATATACTTGCCTTGACTCACAAATATGCCATTCTTCATTTGCTTGATTTGAAGACCAAGGAAGTAACTAAGCTCTCCAATCATAGACATCTCAAACTCACTTGCCATCATCTTGCCAAACTCCTCACAAAATTCTTGATTTATTGATCCAAAGGTGATATCATCAACATAGATTTGCATTACAAACACGTCATTTCCAAGCTTCTTGGTGAAGAGAGTGGTGTCAACCTTTCCCATCTTGAATCCCTTAGAGAGTAGGAAATCCCTCAATCTCTCATACCATGCTCTAGGTGCTTGGTTCAATCCATACAAAGCCTTTCTCAACTTGTAGACATGGTTGGGTTTCTTCTCATCTTCAAAACCAGAAGGTTGCTCAACATACATAAGCTCATTGATGTACTCATTTAGAAATGCACTTTTCACATCCATTTGGTACAACTTGATGTTGTTGGCATAAGCATAAGCTAGCAAGATCCTAATTGCTTCCAATCTTACAACCGGGGCATATGTTTCTCCAAAGTCAAGACCTTCAACTTGAGTGTAACCTTGAGCCACTAATCTTGCTTTGTTCCTTATTACTATCCCATCTTGATCTTGCTAGTTCCGAAAGACCCACTTAGTTCCAATCACATTATGATCCTTAGGCCTCTCAACTAAATCCCATACATGGTTTCTTGTGAAGTTGTTTAGCTCTTCATGCATAGCATTGATCCAATCAACATCCCTTAAAGCTTCATCTATCTTCTTGGGCTCAATGGATGACACAAATGAGAAATGCTCACAAAATGAGGCCAATCTTGATCTTGTTTGCACACCTCTTGAAATATCACCAATGATAGTGTCCAATGGATAATCTCTTACAACATTAGTTGGTTAAAGCACTTGCACTTGATTGCTAGTATTTGGTTGATCACTTGGTTGAGATGATGAACTAGCCATTTGTTGATCTTGTACATTGCCATTACTAGTGCTTGTTTGGATTTGATCATGAGAACCACTAGCTTGCACATTTGAGTTAGAGAGCACTTCATTCTTGTCATCTTCAATATCAATCACCTCTTTAGGCCTTAACTCACCAATGTCCATGTTCTTCATTGCATTGACTAATTGAGTGCCTCTTACATCATTTAGATTCTCATCTTCCTCTTAGGAACCATTTGTTTCATCAAACTCCACATCATGAACCTCCTCAAGAGTACCACTAGCCAAATTCCAAACTCTATAAGCTTTGCTAGTAGTGGAGTAACCAAGCAAGAAACCTTCATCATATTTCTTTTCAAACTTGCTCAATCTAGTGCCTTTATTCAATATATAGCATTTACATCCAAAAACCCGAAAGTATGCTGTGTTGGGCTTTCTTCCATTCAATAGCTCATAAGGTGTCTTCTCCATCATGGGATGACAATAAAGTCGGTTGCTATAATAGCAAGCCATGTTGATTGCTTTGGCCCAAAATGAATGACTCACATTGTACTCACTCAACATTGATCTTGCCATATCAATCAAGGTTCTATTCTTTCTTTCAACTAGCCTATTTGATTGAGGAGTGTACTTGGCCGAGAATTGATGTCTAATTCTAAATTCATCACATAACTCATCAATTCTAGTGTTCTTGAACTCACTTCCATTGTCACTTCTAACTTTCTTGATTGTTGTTTCAAACTCATTGTGAATACCCTTGACAAAAGATTTGAATGTTGCAAACACATCACTCTTGTCACCAAGAAAAAATACCCATGTATATCTAGTGAAATCATCCACAATCACAAATCCATATTTGTTTCCACCAATGCTAGTGTATGTGGTTGGTCCGAACAAGTCCATGTGCATCAACTCAAATGCCTTAGATGTGCTCATCATGCTCTTCTTAGGATGTGTATTACCAACTTGCTTTCCGGCTTGACATGCACTACATAGTTTGTCTTTCTCAAATGTGACATCTTTCAAGCCTCTAACTAAGTCATGCTTAATCAACTTGTTCAATTGTTTTATTCTAACATGACCAAGCCTTCTATGCCATAACCAACCCATGCTAGACTTAGTGATCAAACATATTGACAATTGAGCTTCTCTAGCATTGAAATCAACTAAGTATAGATTCTCATATCTAAATCCTTGAAACCAAGATATACACTTGAAACCAAGATCACACAATTGAGCTACCGACAATAAGTTGAAGTTCAAGCTCTCTAATAGTAGCATATTGAAAATGCTCAAATCATTGGATATTGCAATCTTACCAAGCCCTTTGACCTTACCTTTGCCATTGTCACCAAATGTGATACTATCAATCCCATTGCTCTTGCTTTCATTGATTGAATTGAACATTCTTGGATCACCGGTCATGTGTTGTGTGCACCCACTATCAAGCACCCAATGCCTTCCTCCAGCTTTATAATTTACCTATAAAAGAAGATCAATTCTTTTTAGGTACCCAAACTTGCTTGGGTCCTTGTAGGTTAGTCACCAAGGTCTTTGGTACCCAAATGGCCTTCTTCTTTGGGCCTACAATTGGTGTACCAATGAACTTAGCCTTCACACCATTGGCACCCTTATAAAGCATGTAACAAGAATCAAATTTGATTGAGGATACATTAAGTAGCTTGTTCTTGTTAGTCTTGCAATTTTGCTCTATATGCCCAACTTGCTTGCATCTATTGCAAAACCGACCATTGCCCTTCACAAAGCTAGCTTTGGGAGTGACAAAGGCTACCTTGCCTTTCTTGGGGGTATAGCCTAATCATTCTTTGTTGAGAGAAAATCTTTGGCTACCCAAGCATTTTAGCAAGTGGGCTTCTCCACCATAGGCATTGCCTAAGGCACGAGTGAGCTCATCTACCTCCTTCTTGAGGTTCTCATTTTCCACCATTAGTGATGTATCATTCATAGGTGGAGTAGTAATGATTATGCTACAAGAAGTGTTAGTAGGAGCAACAATAATGGGTTCATGAAAAGATTCATCAATAAGATCACATGTTAGTCCCACATCACATGTTATGATCACTTGCTCCTTCTTGGCTTTCTCCACTTTGACTTGCTCAATGAGAGAGGAGTGAGCATTTTCAAGCTTAGAGTGAGCTTTGCCAAGCTTCTCATGGGCTTCCATTAGCCTCTCATGAGTGGCATTGAGCTCATCAAGGGATTGCTCAAGAAATTTGACTTTCTTGTTCAATTCCTGCACTCCTTTCTCTTCATCTCAAAGCAAGTATGCACTTGCTCACACATGTCCATGAGCTCCTCCTTGGAGTACTCCTCATCATCATCATCACTCCTACAAGCATCACTTTCACATTCATCATCATCACTCACATCATATTTTACCTTGGTAGGTTTTGCCATGAGGCACGTCGATGAAGTGTCGAAGATGGAGGGCTTGTTGTTGATGGCGATGCTTGCTAGTGCTCTCTTGATAGATTTCCTATCATCATCACTAGAACTATCACTATCCGAAGAGCCATCACTATCCCATGTGACCAAATAGCCTCCACCCTTCTTCTTCTTTTGGAAGGTCATTCTCTTCTCCTTCTTCTCCTTCTTTTCTTTCTTATCCTCCTTGTGCTTCTTCTTCTCATCCTCATCATTGTCACTATTATATGGACAATTTGCTACTACATGATCAGGGCTTTTGCAATTGTAGAATCTTCTCACATACTCTTTCTTCTTGGTATGATCTCTTCTCTTTCTTGCACCATAGCCCTTCTTCTTCATGAATTTTCCCATTTTGCGCACAAAGAGAGCCTTAGCTTCATCATCAATATCACTAAGATCATCATCATCACTTGATTCTTTCTTAGACTTGCCCTTGTTCTTTGATGATGATGAGCTAGCTTTGAATGCTATGCTTTTCTTCTTCTTGTCTTCTTCCTTTTTGTCATCCTTGTCATCCCTCTCCCTTTCCACACGGTATGTCTCTTGTGTCATGACATCACCTAGTACTTGGTTAGGGGTAATATCCTTCAATCCTCCTCTTATGATGAGCAATCTCAACATCTCAAATCTTGGAGGTAAGCACATCAAGAATCGATGGGAGACATCACCATCCTTGATCTTTTCTCCTAAAGCCTTCAAGTCATTGACAATTACTTGTAGCCAATGGAACATCTCTGGAATGCTCTCATCATCCTTCATCTTAAAACTTGTCAACTTGTCCTTGAGGATGTACAACTTGGCACTCTTCACCGCCGGTGTGCCCTCATATGTTTCCTCCAATCTCTTCCACACCTCATTTGCTCTTTCACAATCCTTGATTTGCTCAAACACCTTGGAATCAATGGCATTGTATATGGTGTTGAGAGCCATTGTATTGCATTGCTTGTTGATCTTATCTTGGTTGGTTGGATCATCGAGATCAATGATAGCATAGTCATTCTCGGTCACTTCTCATACTTGATCATTGATTGAACCAAGATACATCCTCATCTTTCTCTTCCAATAATCATAGCATGTGCCATCAAAGAATGGTGGTTTGCCCCCCACATGGTTGAACACAACTTGAGCCATAATTTGACACCAAGGTTGTTAAGCCTTCAATCAAATGGTGACCATGGCTCCGATACCACTTGAAAGGTCCTAATATGGCTAGAGGGGGGGTGAATAGCCTATTTAAAAAACTACAAATCAACTAGAGCAATTTGATTAGTATGACAAATAGCGTAATGCAAACTTGCTCTAGCTCTACAAGGGTTGCAAGCCACCTATCCAACAATTCTAGTTGCAATGATTACTTAGGCACCCAAACTTGCTATGTAGCTACTCACTAAGAGCTCTTAAACTCGCTACTCTAAAGAGCTCAACTAGATGAATGTAAATAATAAAGCAAGCTCTCAATTCTAATTACACTAAAGAGCTTGTATCAACTAGTTTGCAAGAATGTAAATAGGTGAGTAGGGTGATTATACCGCCATGTAGGGGATGAACCAATCACAAGATGAAGATTAAGCCAATCACCGGGAGAATGAAAATGACAAGAGACAACCGATTTTTCTCCTGAGGTTCACGTGCTTGCCAACACGCTAGTCCCCGTTGTGTCGACCAACACTTTGTGGTTCGGCAGCTAAGAGGTGTTTCACAAACCTCGTCCACACGATAGGACATCGCAAGAACCGACCCACAAGTGAGGTAACTCAATGACACAAGCAATTTACTAGAGTTACCTTTCGGCAATCCACCGGGGAAGGTACAACTCCCCTCACAATCACCGAAGGCGGCCACGAACAATCACCAACTCGTGCTGATCCTCCACCACTGCCCTGAGCCGTCTAGGTGGTGGCAACCACCAAGAGTAACAAGAAAAATCCGCAGCGCAACACGAATACCAAGTGCCTCTAGATGCAATCACTCAAGCAATGCACTTGGATTCTCTCCCAATCTCACAAAGATGAAGGATCAATGATGGAGATGAGTGGGAGTGCTTTGGCTAAGCTCACAAGGTTGCTATGTCAATGAAAATGTGCAAGAGTTGGAGCTACAACCGGCCATGGGGCTTAAATAGAAGCCCCCATGGAATAGAGCCGTTATACCCCTTCACTGGGCAAAACGCGCTCTGACCGGATGCTCCGGTCATACTGACCGGACCCTGGACTCAGCGTCCGGTCCACTGATTTATGCCACGCGTCATTCTGAGTTAAAACTGAACCGTTAGATCACAGCGGCTAAGTGCTAACTGGACTCTCCGGCTAAATTGACCGGACGCTGGAGCCTCAGCGTCCGGTCGAGTACAGTAAGGGTCCAAAATCATTTTTCCTCGACCGGACACGTCCGGTCCACATCAACCGAACACACCCTAGCGTCCGGTGGTATACCCTAGCTACTATACCGCCAAGTCAACGTGACCGGACGCAGGCAGTCAGCATCTGGTGCATTCAGATCCAGCGTCCAGTCACTTGATCGACGCTGACATCTCCTCTGTCTTCTTGACCCTTGCTCAAATGTGCTAACCACCAAGGGTATCACCTTGTGCACATGTGTTAGCATATTTTCACAAATGTTTTCAAGGGTGTTAGCACTCCACTAGATCCTAAATGCATGTGCAATGAATTAGAGCATCTAGTGGCACTTTGATAACCGCATTTCGATACGAGTTTTACTCCTCTTAATAGTACGGCTATCTATCTTAAATGTGATCACACTCACTAAGTGTCTTGATCACTAAAACAAAATGGCTCCTACATTTTATACCTTTGCCTTAAGCCTTTTGTTTTTCTCTTTCTTCTTTTCCAAGTTTAAACATTTGACCATCACCATGCCATCACCATTGTCATGATCTTTGCCATTGCTTCATCACTTGGAGTAGTGCTACCTATCTCATAATCATCTTGATAAACTAGGTTAGCACTTAGGGTTTCATCAATTAACCAAAACCAAACTAGAGCTTTCACTAACCGCTGGTGGGCTCGGTGACTCTATATTTATTTCTCATCTATATGCTTTTATCAGAGGATGTCACTTATGCTATCAATGTATTTGGAACTTATATTAATGTAATCATTTGAAAGCTATGTAGTTTTCACTAATTGGTTTTGAAACCGAAACTTGTACTATTATTTGTGAACCTATTTGTAATATTATTTATGCTGCAACTCTGCGTATGTGATGTGTATTTGCTTAATCATGTGATCTTGGTTGTGATGTTGATTTACCGAGGTCCTTCATGACACTCGGTGGACTACCGGGTTTATATAAGTGAAAGTATGTGCGTGTCAATGTATTAGCGGGGACAGTCGTACTCGATCTTGTATAAATTGGGCGGTTCTGTCATATGAACTGTTGTCCGACATGTCCTTTGAGGGCATGGACAGAGATTGTGTGCGCACGACCTTTGGAGGGAGATGACATGATACCTTCTCTGTTTCTCCACCGCCATCATTCGGATCTAGCATGCTTGCTTATCCACCGCTGGAGCCCTAGATCTATAGCCTTCGCTCCTCTGCTACTGCCTTTGCTTCTCTGTAGCCACCTCCATCCTCCATGGAATTGTGGTATCATTCTGATGTTACCTATGCGTGCCTGGAGGGCCTCATCAAGCATGGTCTTCTCCGTGGGAGGACTGAGGCGGCGGAGTGGCTTGTGCCCGGCCACAAGGATGCACTGGGGCCGCCCGATGACTATGTCATCTCCTTTGCGCTCTTCCATGAGCGTGGACTTGTGATTCCTCCTCACCCATTATTTTGGGGTCTATTGCACCACTATCAGATCGAGCTATAGCACTTGAACCCCAATAGGATCCAGCACATCGCGGCCTTCATCGCAATGTGCGAGGGGTACCTAGGGACCAAGCCTCACTTCAAGCTTTGGAGATATTTCTTCTCCATCTCCTTGATCAAGAAGAAGGAGAGAGGCCAGGAGACCCCAGTGCCAATGGGTTGCACGGGCATCCACCTTCGTGGGTAGCGAGCGGCTGAGTACATGCCCTGCTAGCTCTCTAGATCCAATAAGGGGTGGCACTCGCATTGGTTCTACTTGAAGGACGACCCTACCGCACCCTTGCCTATCTTCTCCGGGCGTTTGATTGAAGAGGTTCCGCCATCATGGCCATGGGGGCCACCTATCAAGGAGAAGAAGAGGATGCATGACCTCCTCGAGGCCATCGTGTTCCTGAAGACCCACGGCCTCTATGGGGCCAGCGTCATTAGGGGGGTATCACATGAGGAGGGTGGCACCTCTGATGGCGCGCGTCCTCCCACTGTATGGGATGACGCTCGGCGCATAGCTCGTCGAGATGACACTCGTCTAGGGGCTACTCTATGACAGCGAGGTCGCACAGCGCATCAAGGAGGCCATGGGGGAGGCCGACACTGTGTTCCCGATCCTAGGGCATCCTGTGATGTGGCCAAACATGGGCTTCAATGAGCTACTGACGGGGTTAGTCTTCTAGGACTCTATCATGCCATTGCTAGAGCATGTGGCCACGAGGGTGGCAAACCATGCCATGAATGAACAATGGAAGAAGAAGGATGACGAGGAGAAGAAACAATGGTCAAAGCAGCGAGCGAAGTTGTAGCAAGGGAATCGGCATCAAGGCTCGTCGGAGGAAGAGGAGGAAGAAGAAGAGGATGAGAAGGAAGATGATGGCTCCATGTTGCCCATCCCATGGGATGATCTAGCTATCAGGGACGAGGACCCACCTTCGCCATAGGCAGGGTCCTTACCGTGGCATGTCGTGAGGTAGGAGGGGAAGGACGCGCCTGTGGAACCGGCGGAATTGAGCCGCCCTGCCATGTCTGGACCTTCGACAGTGGCCTCAAATCCAGTGGAGCCAGGCTGCCTCGCCTTGTCTAGGCCTTCGACTGTGGCCCTAGAGCCAACAGAAATAGGTCGCCCTGCTCCATCTGAGCCCTCGGTGATGCCTCTGGAGTCGGCGGGAGGTGGCCATTTTTATTCATCCGAGCCCTCCGAGCCGAGGGAGGGCTCAAACCAGAAACGTGCCAATGAGGAGCAGCTGGGGTTGGGGAAGCCAGCCCCAAAATGTCCTCGTATGATGGTGTCAACATGAGTCAAGAGTTTTTGTCATCCTTTTGTCCAAACAAATTTTTGACATGAACTGACCGCCATGTCTCTTGCAGCGTCGGAGGATATGGGACTCTCCTATGGCTTGCTCCGAAGAAGATCCTCCTCTAGCAAACGTGCTAGGGGCCGGCTATCGCCATGGTGGTGGAGGGTGTGAGTGGCATTGGGGCGGCCATGGCATTGACTAGGGGGCGTAGCCGATGGCTGCGTCCATGGGAGAGTAGGCGGAGGAGGAGTCCAGGGCGCTCATGGTAGGCACGGCGTGGTTGGTTGTGTCCTTGATGTCATAGGCAGAGGAGGCACGGCTGCGGATGCCGTCCATGCATGTGGCCATGTTTGCGGTGGGGTAGACCGAAGGGGGGGGGGCACCTGAGGCATCCTTTGTAGATGTGGTGACAGGGCAGACCTCTGTGTATATGTCACCTACCCCCTCTATCACTAGAGGAGCCACTCTAGAGGAGCTACCGCCGCCAGAGAGGTCGATGCCGCTTGAGGTCGGCATGGGGATGTCTCGGTCTCTGGTCCACACGAAGGTTGGGGACACGGTTTGTGCCCTGACCATCATGCTGGGCTCGATGTGCGACATTGTTGCCCTAGTTGGCCAGGTATGGTATGACCATGCTTTCTGACCCCCATGCTCTCTTTCCACGCCTCTAAGTATTGTCTTCTTTGCAGGTCCTTATGGCCCACAGCTAGGAGAAGTCCTAGCTCCTTGCTAAGGAGACATGGCGTACTGAGCCCCTACCGCCCGAGAGGTGGCCGACCTTAGAGTTAGGGAGGACGCTCACGATGATGCCCGTGAGGCTGAGGAGAAGCTCACGACCATGATCAAGAGGGTGCGCATGGACGCTGTGGAGGCTGAACGGCTATGGAAGGAGCGGGACGATTTACTCCGGGCCATAGAGGAGCTTCGCTCGGGGACTGAGCTGGCTCACTAGGAGCTCGCTGACGCTCTACAGCGGGTTGGCCACCTCAAGAAGGAGCTTCGAATGTAGAAGGACCTAAAGGTTGCAGCCGAGGGCGTGTCCACCGGGCTCGCTATGGAGGTTGGGCAGCGCCAAGAGGAGGTCCGATGCCTGGAGGCCGAGGTGACCTAGCAGTGCGATGAGGTGCATAGGCTTCAGGGGGACGTGGATGGTAATTCCCTGGTTTCCCTTTTTGTCTTTCTCCCTAGAATCCATGGTAGGGCTTTTGACACGGTCATTATGTGACTTGGGTAGGTCTCGACGACAAGCTTGGGTCAGAGGTGGTGAAGAGCCATGGCCTAGAGAAGGAGCTCAGCAAGGTGAAGGACACCCTCCAAAAGGAGAGCAATGAACATGACAACCTGCGCATCACCGTCCAGCTAGTCTGTGATGAGCTTGAGCTAGCCCTAGAGCAGGAGCCAAGCTCCCTCATGGTTCATGTCACTCAGATTACTATCAACACGGAATTTCATCCTGTGTCGAGGACACACGAGCAAGCCAGAAGGGTCCGCTCAATGGAGCTAGAGATCCGCTAGCTTCAGCGCAAGGGTGGTCAATCCTGCGCACTCCTCCCAAGATATGCTAGTCAATTTGACCCTGTAATTGACAAGGAGAGAAAGTTTATTAGTAATTAAGGGTGGAACATGACGGTGTTGCCAGACAGTCCCGAATGTGTGGCTCTAAGAGCCGATATGAAAGGAGATCGACTAAATAGTCGATTCCAGCATATTCATAAGAATGAATCGGTTAAAGCTCATAGGGTTGTGTAAGAAGAATCGGTTATCATTCAAAATGAATATTATTATTTAGACAAATATTGGTCACTGGCAAAAGGATATCAACGATAATTAGCTCATGCTAAGCCAATGACTGCAAGTAACCGAACCCCTTTTTATGAAAGAAACAGTTCATCATTCAACCATTTAATAGAGATAAATCTAATGAACATATTAGATCTCATGTATCGCTATGACTAGTGGGGCATGAGGCAGAATCATGCAGGCCATAGAAACAACAATAGACTCGACGACCCTAACTTATTACTAATATCAGTGGGGCATGAGGCAGAATCATGCAGGCCATAATATAATAATAAGATCATGGGGTTAACACATCTTTCAACCTATCTCTACTTCAATAATCTCGTGATGTGAACTATTCGTGGAAGCGCTCGATATCGGCTAAAATAGCCGATTCAGGCATAGCGCATAGTTAAGGTCATGCCCTCTCAGGAATAGATCTACCAAATAACGATCCCCACTCCACGATGCTAACAGTGGGGTGTGAGGTAGAATCACACAGGCCATGATAATGGGCCATGGAACAGTTTTCACTAGCCAATAGATCTACTCAAGATCAAACATGCCTTAGCCACACGCTATGCACGATCAAGATTGATGTAAAACAGCCGATAAAACATAACTCATCGTTTAAAGTGCAGATTAGATCAAATTTAGAATAACAAACGATGGGTTAAACAATATATAAGGCCGATCTAGATCAATCTCAATCGAGCGAAGTGATATTGCTATAATTGAATAAATAATGAAAGCAATAAGCAATATCGATAACTTAATGAATCTATCCAAAGGAACGCCGCCCTTAGATAGAGCCGATAACTTGACCTTGATCTAGCTCGAGCAGTGGAGGTCAATCAGATCGATGTAGCCATACTTGAACTAGACAAGAGTCGATAACTAACTTATACTAGAGTCACAGTGGAGGTCGACTAGATCGATGCAGCCGTACAAACAGAGGTATAAGCCATCACGGTACTCACAGACAAGCAGTGGAGGTTCACCGGATCGATGCAACCATATTTGCTAAAGAACTCGCTGAGATCTATTATACTCCTACTCCTACTCCTAAGGGGTGGCCGGAGCCAAAAAAGTAAATAACTGGTATTTGATTGATTGTGTGTCTTTTACAATAGCCGGGCTTTGATATTTATACCCGGGACATATGCATGACTCCTGTCTAAGCACGACTCATCACAATTTTTGACCCTAGAGAAAACATTCCTAATTTAAGATAACTTGGACTCTAATCTTTCCCTTTTTGTAGAGTCCAACATGTCTCGTCCTAGTGCCAATCATAGCCTTCGTCGTTATCTACTGGCACTATTTGAAGAAAGCCGATTCCAGTTTTGCATTCGAATCAGCTGGTTCTGATCTGCACACAATTGATAACTTGACATGATCTTGGGAGCTTTCGAGTCCCTGTGACTCTTCTTCCAAATTTTGGTGTAAACAATTATGGATCGGGCACGTGATATGGCGAGGGACGCGCTTTGCTTTGGCGTTCACCGATCGTTCGTGATCACCTGTTCTCATTACAAGAACATCGATCTAGTGACGATGAGCTAAGGCTTCACGCCCATCTATAACGATGCCGAGCTAGACATCATCGAGGAGGAGGTGGCCCCTAGCGCATGACCTTTCTGCCAAGATAGAGGATGAAACCATCCCTCCAAGGGGTTAGTTTAGTTAGATAGGTCAGGCGGCACCTTTGTAATAAGCGAACGAGTTCCATCCCTTTTGTTTCATTTGAACAAGTCTGTTATTTTGTTTTGGTTTGAACAAATTTGTTCTTTCTCCCTTTTTATGTGAAAAAAGGGGTTAATGCACTTTGACCATTCCTTTTGTTAAGACCGTAGAGCTTGAGGTGTGGGCGGGAAACTCTAGTCACGCTGGTAAGGAAGAGTGTCGTAGCCACTAGGGCGTAGATTTCTTGCAGTCTGACCAGTTTTTCTTGGCGTTCGTTTTCGCAAAACCTTGCCTCTAGTTTTTTAACGTGAGAAAGGGTCGGGCACGATGACTATTTCAAAAAGGGTATGTGTATACCCTTATCAGCCCCCGAGTGAGACCTAACCCCTTACCATTACCGGGGTCGGGTTTCACTAAAGATCAAGGAGACAATAGCAAAACCGGTAGGGAAAAGCGTTTTTTGTTTCAGAAACGTTATTCTTAGTTTCTGTGCATATCCCCTCCCTAGGATCCTAGCCATCATTCTATGACTATGTATTCGGTCTCCTTGTGAGTCCAACTTCCCTCGAGCATTTGCACGTTGTAGGGGTCCGGTCGAGGGGTCAGCTCGTCTTTGTGATCGTCACCCTCTACGCGGTTTTCGCAACCGGAGGGGTTGAGCTAACATCACTTGCCTCGATGGCTTGAGTGTCGCGCTCGGTGAGCTCACTAACAGGCATGTCTGAGTGGAATCCGGGTTTGTCATTCGCTGATGAGGTCGGCATAGCCCGCATGTGGCATTCCACTGCTCCTTAACCCGCCTCCCGGTAGATGCTCGAGTCATTCTAGAGATCGATTTAGGTGGCCCACTGGCCTCTCCTCAATGGAGATTCTATGGGCATGGCTTAAGGTTAGGATCGAATGAGAAGGTTGAGATGACCATGTCCGCTTCTGAGCGGGTTGGGCAAAGGCCGCTGGGGCTCATCTGCATTTTCTCCCCTAGCTCTGTTTGATGTGAGGCGGCCTCAAGCCCTTCGTGGGCCGGCCTTCCAACCCTAGTCGGTTGTCGCTCGTGTTGAATGAGATGACTGTTGCTTCGTGTCACGATGTGAAGCATTGTGATGCAATAATTGCATATGTGATGCTTGAATGTATGAGAATGGATGAATGAATGCTCATGCACTAGAAAAGTAAAGTGGGGGTTGGTAAAGTTACATCGATCGCTCGAGTGACGGGTTCGGGGAGCTCTTACCGGATATGTTCGAGTGGAATCTGGGTCCATCATTTGTGATGGAGTCGGCATCACCTGCATGGGCATCCTACTACTCCTTACCCGTCTCTCGGCAATGGCTCGAGCCATCCGATCGACTTGGGTGACCCACTGGCACAGGACTTACCTCGATGGCTCGAGTGATGGGTTTGGGGATCTCTTACCGGTTATGTCCGAGTGGAATCTGGGTCCATCATTCATGATGGAGTTAGCATAACCTGCATGGGCATTCTACTACTCCTTACCCATCTCTCGGCAGCGGCCCGAGTCATCCGATCGACTTTGGTGACCCGCTGGCACAAGACTTACCTACGAAGATAGAGGATGAGATCATCCCCAAAGAAATTAGTTAGGCAGATAAGTCAGGTGGCAAGCTCGTAATAAGTGGACAAGCTCTTAAATTTCATTATGGCCAAATAGATTTTTAGCCCTTCTCCCCTTTTGTATAAAAAGGTTAAGGCGTTTTGACCCTTTCCGTTGTTAAGGCGTTAAAGCTCGGGATGTGGGTGAACAAACTCTGATCATGCTGGTGAGCAAAAATGTCATAGCCACTAGGACGTAGGTTTCTTGTAGTCCGATCAGTTTTACTCAGCGTTCGTTCCGCAACCCTTGCTTCTAGATCTTAACGTGAGAGAGGTCGGGCATAGAGAATGTTTGCCAGGTGGATATACTCTTAAATGCAACCTAGCTCTTTCCATAGTTAAGGCTTAAGAAGCTCAGGGTGTGGAAAAAACTCTGATCACACTGATAAGCAAAAACATCATAGCCGCTGGGGTGTAGGTTTCTTGCAGTCCCACCAGTTTTACTCAGCGTTTGTTTCTACAACCCTCGCTTCTAGGTCTTAACATGAGAAAGAGTCGAGCATAGAGAATGTCTACCAGATAGATATGCTCTTATTAGCCCCTATGTGAGGCCTGACCCCCTGCCATTGCTGAGGTCGGGTGTCACTAAAGATTGAGGAGTTGATAGCAAAACTAATAAGAGAAAGCATGCGCAAATTAAGGGTAAAAGTGACATAGTTGTTCGATGTTCTAGGCGTTAACGAAGACTTTACTATCGATGGTCCTGAGCTTGTAGGTGCCTGGTCGGAGCACTTCCGCGACAATGTATGGTCCCTCTCACGGTGGAGAGAGCTTGTGGCGGTTCTTATTGCTCTAGACGAGGTGGAGCACTAGGTCCCCGATGTTGAAGACTGACCCCGCACTCGATGGCTGTGGTACCGGCACAACGCTTGCTGGTACTTGGATGAGTGGAGGAGGGCAATGTCATGCGCTTCATCTAGTTGGTCCATGGCATCCTCGAGAGACGCCTCGGCTCCCTATTCATCGTATGCCCTGACCCTCGGTGCTCCATAATTGAGGTCGGTCGGGAGGATAGCCTCGGAACCATAGACCATGAAGACTGGCGTGTAGCTAGTGGCCCAACTAGGGGTCATCCTCAGGCTCTAGAGCACCACAGGAAGCTCCACGACCCATCATCTGCCAAACTTGTTCAACCAATTGAAGATCCTAGGCTTGAGGCCTTGTAGGACCATGTCGTTCGTGGGCTCGACCTGCCCTTTTGTATGGGGGTGCGCCATGGTGGCCCAATCGACACGGATGTGGTATTCATCGCAGAATCGAAGGAACCTCTTCCCGATGAATTGCGTGTCATTGTCCTTAATGATGGAGTTTGGGACCCCAAAGCGATGGACGATGTCAAGGCATAACAGTACGGCTTGCTCAGACTTGATCACGGAGATCGATCGACCCTCTATCCACTTTGTAAACTTGTCTACGGCAACAAGCAAGTGCATATAGCTCTCGAGCGCCCTCTTGAGAGGTTCGACCAGATTGAGTCCCTAGACTATGAATGGCCATGTGATGGGCATCATTTGGAGTGCTTGGGCTAGGAGGTGGGTCTATCAAGCGTAGTATTGACACCCTTCATAGATGTGCACAATCTGTTCAGCGTTGGCTACTACGATTGGCCAGTAGAAACCTTGTCGAAACATGTTTTCGACCAGGGTCCTAGCTGTGGCATGGTGCCCACAGACCCTACCATGGATATTACCTAGCAACTGCTTCCCTTGTTCAATGGGGATGCAGCGCTACAGGATCCTAGTGTGGCTTCACTAGTAGAGCTCGCCCTCAATAACAACAAAGGACTTGGCATGACATGTGAGCCACCGAGCATCCATTTTGTCCATTGGCAGTGCCTCATAGAGGAGGTAGTCGAGGTAAGGCGTCCTCCAATCGACCAGAGGATCGGGCTCTGTCGCTGGTTCCTCATCAAGCTCCATGACTTCGGGGTCAAAAGGAGCCACCGGCTGGTTAGCCCCCGAGCCTAGGGCAGGCGGCCCATCACCGGTCTATTCCGGCTCCTCGTAGTGGACCGAGGGCTTGTACTGATCACTGACGAAGATGCCCGTTGGCACCGACTCTTGGCCAGACACCATTTTTGCCAGTGCGTCACCCGCCTTGTTGAGACGCCTCGGGATGTCATTGAGCTTAAGACCATCGAACTTGTCCTCCAGCTGGCGGACTTCTCGGCAATATGCAGCCATCTTGGTGTTGTGGTAGCTTGATTCCTTCATGACTTAGTCAATGACTAGCTGGGAGTCACCCCTGGACGTCGAGTCATCGGATACCCAACTCGATGGTGATGCATAGGCCATTGATGAGTGCCTCATACTCAGCCACATTGTTGGAGGAGGGGAAATGGATGTGAACCATGTATCTCATGTGTACCCCGAGGGGTGAAACGAAGACTAGCCCCACGCCGATGCCTTTCTTCATCAGCGATCCATCAAAGTACATCGTCCAGTACTCTTGGTCGACGACTGCTAGCGGCATTTGGACCTCGATCCATTCCGCAATGAAATTAGCCAACACTTGAGACTTGATGGCCATCCACGGGGCATATGAAATGCCTTGACCCATCAACTCGAGTGCCCACTTCACGATTCTTCCTATGGCATCCTGATTTTGGACGACCTCGCCGAGAGGGAAGGATGTCACGACCGTCAGTAGATGCGACTCAAAGTAGTGACGCAACTTCCTCTTGATGATAAGGACGACGTATAGGAGTTTCTAGGTTTGGGGGTAGCGAGTCTTAGAATCAGACAAGACTTCGCTAATGAAGCACACAGGATGCTACACTTTGAGGGCGTGTCCCTCTTCTTCTCGCTCTACCACCAGGGCGGCGCTAACCACTTGTGTGATGGCCGCAATATAGAACAGAAGCGGTTCCCCATCAGTTGAAGGGACCAGGATTGGGGCCTTCGTCAGGAGCTGCTTGACCTTGTCAAGTGCCTCCTAGGCATTTGGACCTCGGTCCATTCCACAATGAAATCAGCCAGCACTTGAGACTTGATGGTCGTATAAGGGGCATATGAAATGCCTTGACCCATCAACTCGAGTGCCCACTTCACGATTCTTCCTATGGCATCTCGGTTTTGGACGACCTCACTGAGAGGGAAGGACGTCACTGGATGCGACTCGAAGTAGTGACACAACTTCCTCTTGACGATAAGGACAACATATAGGAGTTTCTAGATTTGGGGGTAGCGAGTCTTAGAATCAGACAAGACCTCGCTAATGAAGTACATGGGATGCTGCACTTTGAGGGCGTGTCCCTCTTCTTCTCGCTCTACCACAAGGGCGGCGCTGACCACTTGTGTGGTGGCCGCAATATAGAGCAGAAGCGGTTCCCCATCGGTCGGATGGACTAGGATTGGGGCCTTTGTCAGGAGCTACTTGACCTTGTTAAGTGCCTTCTGGGCCTTGGGCGTCCATTCAAAATGGTTGGCCTTCTTTAGAAGCCGATAGAGGGGGAGACCTCATTCATCGAGGCATGAGATAAAGCGGTTGAGCATGGTGAGGCACCCTATAATTCGTTGTACCCCCTTTATGCTCTAAATCAAGCCTATTCTCGTGATGGCTGAGATCTTCTCTGGGTTGGCTTCGATGCCACGCTCGAAGACGATAAAACCCAGCAGCATTTCCCTTGGACCTCGAAAACGCACTTCTTAGGGTTGAGATTAATGCCATTTGCTCAGAGTTTTGTGAGGGTCTGCTCTAGGTCAGCTATGACCTGATTAGCCCGTTTGGATTTGACCACGATGTCATCCACGTAGGCCTCAACGGTCCGCCCGATGAGATCCCTGAAACACTTAAGCATGCAGCGTTGGTATGTAGCCCCCATGTTTTTAGACCAAATGGCATTGTGACATAGCAGAATGATCCGAATGGGGTGATGAAAGATGTCGCGAGCTGGTCGGACTCTTTCATCATGATTTGATGGTACCCAGAGTACGCATCAAGGAAGCAAAGGGTTTTGCACCCTAAGGTCAATTTGACTACTTGGTCTATGCGTGGCAAAGGAAACAGATCCTTTGGACATGCTTTGTTGAGACCCGTGTAGTAAACACACATTCTCCATTTCCCACTCTTTTTGTACAAGAACGGGATTGGCTAACCACTTGGGGTGGTATACTTCCTTGATGAACCCGGCCGCCAAAAGCTTCGCAATCTCTGTGTTTCTCCTTGTTGAAGCGACGTAGGCGCTGCTTTACTGCTTGGAGCCTGGCCTGATCTTCAAGGCATGCTCAATGACTTCTCTCAGAATGACTGGCATGTCCAAGGGTCTCCATGCAAAGATGTCTCTGTTGGTGCGGAGGAAATCGACGAGCGCACTTTCCTATTCAGAGGAAAGCATGGTGCCAATGCGCACCACTTTGCCCTTGGGGTCATTGGGGTCTATGAGGACTTCCTTGGCGCCCTCTATAGGCTCAAAAGACCTAGCTGACTGCTTGGGGTCAGGTGCTTCTTCGACGACCACCTCCCTGATGGCCGCAAGCTCTTTGGAGGCGACAATTGTCGCGGCGTGTTCGCAGCACTCAACCTCACACTCGTAGACATGCTTGAAGGAGGTGCCGATGGTGATGAACCCGCATGGACCCGACATCTTCAACTTTAGATAGGTGTAGTTGGGGATGGCCATGACTTCGCATAGCATGGACGTCCTAGGATGGCATGGTAGGTTTCGTGGAACCCGACCACCTCGAAGGTAAGGGTTTCCATCCTATAATTGGATGGATCCATGAAGGTGATGGGTAGATCAATCTATCCAAGTGGCATGGCCTGCTTTCCTGGCACGATGCCGTGGAAAGGCGCCCTGGTCAGTCAGATGCGCGCTCGGTCGATGCCCATGGCGTCGAGCGTTTCAATGTACATGACGTTGAGGCTGCTGCCTCCATCCATCAGCACTTTGGTGAGCCACTTCGAGTAGATGATCGAGTCAACCATGAGTGAGTATCTTCTCGGTAGTGGGATGCTTTTCGGGTGGTCAGACCGATCAAAGGTTATGGTGGACTTCGACCATCGGAGGACGGTAGGCACAGCCGACTCAGTCGTATAGACCTCGCGGCGTGTAAGCTTCTGGCAGCGCTTGGAATCGTAGGCCGTCGATCCTCTGAAGATCATGAGGCAGCTATCCAGCGTTGAAAATCTACCATCCTTCCCCTCAGCATCATCTGCAGCCAGCTTGGGCTCCTTCCTATGCCCCCTTGTTGGAGCATCTAGGTAAGAACCGCTTCATGAGGACGCAGTACTTGTATAGGTGCTTGATGGGGAAAGCATGGTTCGGGCATGGCCCTTCAAGCAACTTTTTGAAGTGGTCTAGGGTACCCTTGGCGGGCTTCTAACCACCCTTGTGGTCGGCAGAGGCCACAAGCAAGTCCTCACACCGCTGTTTGTTCTTCTTCTTGTTGGGGCAGTTGGAGGCGCCTTTGCTGGCGTCCTTGTCCTGCTTTGCCTTGCCTTTGAGACGGTCGAAAATTGCCCCGACCGCCTCCTTGCCTGAGGCGTGGCTGGTGGTGATGTCGAGGAGCTCCTTGGTGGTTCACAGGCCCTTACGTCCTAGCTTGTGACACAGGGACTCAGAGGTGGTCCCAGACAGGAAAGCTCCTATGACGTCAGTGTCGGCGACGTTGGACAGCTCGTTGCACTGCTAGGAGAAGCGTTAGATGTACCCATGAATAAATTCCCTAGACTTATGTCAGTAGTTTTGAGATCCCATGGGTTCTCAGGACATGTGTATGTGCCCTCGAAGTTTCCCACGAAGATCTCTTTTAGGTCCGCCCAACTTTGGATTTGGTTGGGTGGAAGGTGTTCTAACCACGTTCGCACCGAATCGGCTAGAAACAATGGAAGGTTGCGGATAACAAAATCATCATTATCCGCTCCACCGGCTTGGCAAGCAAGCCGATAATCCTCGAGCCATAGTCTGGGGTTCGTTTCCCCAGAGTATTCCAGGATGTTGGTCGGTGGTCGGTACCGCGGTGGGAAAACGGTGTTGAGGATGTGTCGGCCAAAGGCCTGAGGTCCCGGCAAGTCGAGGCTAGGGCTTCCGTCCTCGTCGCTGTCGCAGCATCCACCATGACGAGGGTGGTAGCCGTGACTATCCTCCTCCCTTGCATCACCACGAGTACGCCTACGGGCGTCGAGGGTGTCGTGCATGTCACGGTGGAGACCGAGATGCTCATGCACCAGGACCGCAGCGCACGGCCTGTCACCTTTCTACGCCTAGTGGACTAACACATCCCTATTGGGTTGCTCTGAGGGTGCATGTTGGCTGGCGTTGAGCTTGCGTTGTCGGGACAGCGAGCTCTCGGCCTGTTGCATCGTCGCACGCTCAAGTAGTGTGCAAATCTCACTATGGGCCCGATGATCCTTAGGTGTCGCGAGCCTCGAAAGCCCCCAGAGCAAGGCGGCCATAGTAGCGATGTTCTGGCTTGCCTGGGTGAAGTGTGGGAGGGCTTCGTCGTCCTCGATGATCCTCCAGTTCACGTCGCGGGCCACGGCACGCGCACGCGCACCGTCTCTGTGGTGCTCGATCTCTCGCTCGAGCTCCGCACGTTCCTACTCGAGCTAGAGTCGTGCTTCCTTGAGCTCTTGGTGCTGGGCCTTCAACTGCTCTACCCACAGGCGAGGTGGGGCCCCAGCATCCCCCTCAACCTCATCGTCGAAGCCATTCGTTGGGATAGCCTCTCCCTCATGGATGCTTTCGACGTATCCCTCGGGGGTACCTGCCATGAAACATTCATGAGAGAGGTGATGGCTCCTCCTACTGGAGTCGAAGTTGGAGGGCGACTCTAATTCTCCTACGAGGAGGCCATGAAAATATTCTACGACACATTTAGTCATCCCCACGAACTCGACGTTTGTGGGGGATGGGGGCGTGTGTTGCGCCACAAGGTGGCCAACGGTCTCTACAGCGTTGTGCAGACCGAACGGGGGCGCTGTCAGGGTGCTTCGAATGAGGTATTCCAGGGAAAGTGGCTCTCCTTCGGCAAGCTGCGTCATGACGTTGGCGAACGAGAAGGTGAGGCGGCCTAGGTCCTCCCAGGATGGTCAGGGTCCCAGGAAGGCGCTGAACTGGCACTCTAGCCTCCCGTAATCGAAGCCAAGGAGCTAGTCGCTCTCGGGGGCATGGGCCTCTAGTGCGTGTAGCCACAGCTCCTCAAGCGTCTCGGCGATCACATCGAGGCCGGCGGAGTGGAGAGGTTGGACGATGATAGGATCCTGCACCAACTCTCCCCCATCATGACGATGAAGTCTAGGTTCTCGTAGCGCACGTGCATGCCTGGGACATAGCTGACGCTATGACTAGCCATCCGAGGCCTGATGTGGACGTCGAGACACGCAAAAAGCCCCTACCTAGCGCACCAATTGTTGGTGTTTTTGGACCATCAATGAGTAAATTTGTATTTGTGCGTCTGGCTCGGATGGTGTGCTCGAAGGACACAAGGGTTTATACTGGTTCGGGTGGAATGTCCCTATGTCCATTTTGCTGCTACTCATGTTACCGGCACTTGGTTTGCAGTAGGGGTTACAAACGGGCAAGAGTGGAAGGAGTGAACAGGTGCTAAGAGCTCGATCGCTGCTCAGTCGTGTGTTCGTGTCGTGCTCTTGTGTTTTTATCTCGTGGTTCGGTCCCATGTGGATCTGGATCTCCCTTCATGGGATGCCCTGCTTTCCCTTTTATAGGCGAAGGGAAAGCATGGGTTACAGTGGAGGAAAAGGAGAAGAACGAGAGAGGGAAGAAGGCTTTCAGGATCGTCGGGTCCTTCTTCTCCTTCATGCAGGTCTCGACGATCCTATAGATATCAACAAGGACGGCTCCACGTCGCGGCCCTGTTCATCACTAGCGCCATACGCAGGCGTCATCTGCCGGTTATGGCGTTCTATTCTGACCTAGCGGACGTCGTGGTGAACTGACGCGCCCGTCAGTGTTCGTACGAGGGTTAGGCAGAACAGCACTGGCATGCCTGACGCTGTTCTTGATGTGAATCCTCAGGTATGGCCCATCATGGCCACGGGTTACATCGAGGCATGCCAGTCTCCTCCTTGGTGTCAGAATTTTGACCCAGGCCCATATGCTTGGACCTGGAGTGGTTGGCGGCGGTATGGGTCCCCGTCAGACGAGACGGAACCCGCGCTCAAGGGGTCGGGCGAGACGGAGCTCGCGCCCAAGGGGTCGAGCAAGACGGAGCCCGCACCTAAGGGGTCGGGTGAGACGGAGCCCGCGGCCTTGGGATGGGCGAGACGGAGCCCGAACCCAAGGGGTCGGGCGAGACGGAGCCCGAACCCAAGGGGTCGGGCGAGACGGAGCCCGTACTCAAAGGGTCGGGCGAGACGGAGCCCGCGGCCTTGGGCGCGACGGAAACCGCGTCCTTGGAGTCGGGCAAGACGGAGCCGGCACCCAAGGGTCGGGCGAGACGGAACCTGCGGCCTTGAGCGAGACGGAAACCGTGTCCTTGGGGTCGGGTGAGACAAAGCCCGCGGCCTTGGGCGAGACGGAAACCACGTACTTGGGGTCGGGCGAGACGGAGCCCGCACCCAAGGGGTCGGGCGAGACAGAGCCCCCGCGGCCATAGGCGAGACCCCGCGGCCTTGGGGTCGGGCGAGGCCTTTTAATACGTCTTGCTCCATCCGAGTAAGTCAGCGTGGGTGTTAACTTCCTTGCTTTGGACATCCCTACTATCTATACCCGACAATTGTGTACCAACAAAGGTCAGTGGAGGGATAATTGTTCCAACATTGTATGTCAAAAGTGTTCTAACAATGCATAGAAATGTGCTCCAACAATGTATATAATTGTGTAGAGGTACACAGATAACTGCTCCAACAATATATAGAAATGTGCTCCAATAATGTATAGAAATTTATTCCAACAATGTATAGAATACATACCCCCATGACCAAAAATTAAGACTTCAATTTCATTGCGCATCATATATCAATGAAAAGCATAAAAACAGTAATGACAAATCACATGAAGTTTTGAAGTTTTGAGTACACGCATACAAAAGTTTTGAGTATACGCAAGGTCAGATCCGCAAGGGGAGAGGCCGTCGTCGCCATCGGTGAGGGAGAGGGGAGGGGCGTCATGGCCGGCTCAGACACGGGAGGGGCTCCGCAAGAGGTCCGTCGCCACCAGCATCTCCAAATCCACATCAAACCAGGAATGAGAATACTATAAAAAACCAAAAAAAAAATTGGGCCACAATTTTTTATACATATTAATCAACAAGCAAAATGGACTACTGGAGCTCCCAAAAGAACAAGATTGGGCCACAATTTTTATGCAGATTAATCGACCTTTTAACTGATGCTGAGTGTGGTGTGGCCGGCCGTGCATGGAGAAAAAAGATTAAAAGAATCTGAACCTGCTAGTGCTAGGAGATGCTCGCGCTTGTATCCAACCATCCTCAGCACCTCCAGCACGAAGCAGCCAGGTTCGCCATCCAGTGCAGCTCCAGATCCTCGTACACAAATAACAGGTAATTTTAGACGTCTTCATTTACCAACTTATATGCATAGAAACTCACTAATGCTTGAACAGAAACTCACATTGATGCAAATACTATAAAATTGAAGATGCAAGCATAGAAAATAATTAGGAACCTGGCCGATTAGTACTAGTACTACCACGAGAAGCACAAAAAAAACACATGCGGTCAATTAGTACTAGTACTATCACTGAGAAGCACCAAAAAAAAATCCACATGCTGCCCACGAGAAAACTGCATGCTTCCAAAAAATGAAGAGCTAGTATGCTTGCAGGAACCTCGCCGCTAGATTATCGCACTGACAACTGCATGCTTTTACCTAAACCCCATAGAAACCTTGCCCCTAGATTACCGGACTAGCAGCCGCCTACGAGCATCCAAAAATGAGTAGTTAACTATCCAAATATTAAGAATTTAATTTGTATGCGTCCAAAAAATTAAGATTTCAATTTGGGAGATGTGGTAGATCCATTCATTCAAACTATCAGCAGCAGCTCAATTCAGTGCTGGATAGATCCATTCGTTCAAACTATCAGCAGCAACTCAATTCACCGAACACCAGCAGGGAATGTCATCGATGCAGCAATTACTCACCAAATCATAGGTGCAGCTACTTGGTAGTAGGCCACCAGATGGAGGGCAAGCATCCATTGTGAGCTGCAATTCAAAATTCTGGACGCATCTTTAGGAGCAGATTGACGGATTTGTGTGCATCAAACAAGAGAAAAGAAAAAGACATGAATTGCGAGCTGCAGTGCTCGTGGGGGCTCAAGATGCAAGCATAGAAAATAATTGGGAGGAAAATAAAAAGATTTGATCACAAGGGCTCTAATATAGCTAGATTATGAAGTAGAAATAATATGCCTCAGAGTGAATAGAAACCATCAGCACATAGGGGTAACCTCATATTGGTTCGATTGAATCGCAGGGAACATGTGAATACAGGAAGCCTAAATAATTTGAAGAAGCTAATAACACATCACATGAAGCATACAAGCTATTACACGGTTTGCATAAAAAAATTGAAACCTATGGCCATAGTCCTCACCAGAGCCGCCATAGATCCGTCGGGGGAGGGGGCCGGAGCTGCCATCGCTGCGTGGAGCCTTGAACCTCGAGTAGAAGCATGCTTCCCCTAAATCGCCAAGTGGATGTATAGAAACATAGTAAGTACAAAGTCAAACATTTCACTCAAGTATAACGGACAAGCTTCTATACAGAAATTAATGCATAAACATATAAATTTGTTATTCTAATCAGATCTCAAAACACAGTTCCACCATGCGTAAAAAATTATGCATGCAAGCATAGTAACCGGAGCTGGGGTCATGAGACTGGGATTCAGTTCAGCGTTCAGGTCATTCACGTTGATTAGCTTAGAAGTCAGCTACAAGGAAGAAGGAAGAGCCTTATATGAAATCTTAGCACGTATTGCACTCAATCAACTTAGCAACTAGCAGATGGGCTATGCATTTCAACAAACACCTTGGCTTCAGTCCTGGATAGATGCATTCGTTCAAACGATCAGCAGCAAGTCAATCCATCGAACACCAGCATGGCATGGCATGGCATCGAGGCAGCAATTACTCGCCAAATCGTAAGTGCAGCCACTTGGTCGAAGGCACCGACATGGAGGTTGATGACATGGAGGTGGATGCGAGGCCCCGCCATCCCCGGCTGGGCGGCCCGACCACCAGTCAGCTGCATGCTGGAAGGCGGATGGGCAGCGCGCTGGTGCAAATTGGTGCCGTGAAGACCGGCGAGTGCGCGTGCAGGGAGCTCGCGGCCACCGCCCGCCCCTCACCGCCGCGCAGCAGTCGCAGCACCGTCGTTTCGATCTTGACGAAGATAGGAAGGGGTCGAAATAAAATGATAAGAGATATTATGGTGGAAATAAATTACAAATCAGATATATGGTTAATTAGATATTAGGATTTAAAGCTTAATTATCCACAAAATTTTGAATCCCGTGCATGCAGTCTCATGGAGGAGTCGCTTGTTTTGGAACGACTTGAATTGGGAAAAAGCTGACGCATCTTTTTTTGTTTTTGGCTGGAGGACATAATTCATGTTGGGCGTCTGGAGGGCTGAGCGGCACCCGTGCCAGCAACTGCAGCAGACGCTAGTCCCCCCATGGCAGCTCGTGGTCCATCCCAACCGAATCAAGCTAGGCACGCTTTTGGGGCTGTTTGGCATGCTCCGGCTCCGGGTCTCCTGACACTGTAGTGTACTGTTTATAGAAGCGGTTTTCGTCTCTCCTCCCTCTCTCTCACGGACACTCAGCACTGTTCATCGAAGCCGGAGAAGCTCGTCCTTTCTGGCTTCGCCGGCTCCAGCGCCAGCATGCTACAGTACCACGCTCAATGAGACAGAAAAGTTGGAGAGAGAAAACCAGCTCCGAGCTACAGTGATCAGCGTAGATTTTGTCAGGCGGAGCCGGAGCTACCCGGAGCTCGGCCAAACGGGGCCTTTGTATTGTCCTTTGTTTGCCAAAATAAATCATTGTAATCCAACCATCCACGTAGCCATGTGTCAATCATCCAAGGTGTGAAGCCATCACCCCCTATGGGCAGCTATCCCCCATCGTAGAAATTCCACATTAATATATATTAATGTGACGAGGGATGAGGGGAGGCGGGCGACCATGGCTGGATCTGCGCTCTCGTGCTGTTGGAGGAGGGGAGCCACGTTGGGGAGAGCGCTGCCAGCGAGCAAGGAGCGCCGCTGGGATCTGAGGGGCTCGGCCTCCTACATGTGCCCGGAGCCGGAGGAGAGAAAAAACGATTTTCAAAATGAATGTGGAGAGAGAGAGAGAGAACGAGGGTTGGAGGGGCTCGTGGTTGATTTGGTTCAGTGCAACCGGGTTGGGTTGGATTTGGTTCAGTGCACTTTTTTTATTTGGTCCATGTTTGCTTTTCTTATAATCTGTCGTTTTCAGTTTTTTTTCAGTAGAAACATAATTTTTCTCTCACAATAAATCAGCCAAAACAGTGTTTCGGCTTTCAGCGAAGCGAACGGAGCCATGAGGTGTCTGCAACGTCCAACTATCTGTCAATCCAGTGCCTGGCCTCCACCGCGCGCGTGCTAATCAAAGATTGTGGTAAAGAAGTACAGTACTCCGTATTATGAAAAAACTAAAAAGCACCTGGTTTATCATGGTTTCAAACTTGAAACCAAACAAAAAGACACTTCTATTAAGGGGTTGTTTGGACACAGGGACTAAAGTTTATTAGTTGTCACAACGAATGTTATATGAAGTGTCGCATGTGATGTTTGAATATTAATAAAAAAATAAATTACAGAAATCCGCAGTAATCCAAGAGATGAATTTATTAAGCCTAATTAATCTGTCATTAGCATATGTTTACTGTAGTGTGGGTTGTCAAAACATGGACTAATTAGGCTTAGTAAATTTGTCTTGCAAATTAGTCTCAGCTTGTGTAATTAGTTATTTTTTAGTTTATATTTAATACTCCATGTATGTGTCCAAACATACGATATGATAGAGACTAAACTTTAGTTGGGGTAACAAACACCCCCTAAGGCCCGTTCGCTTAGATAAATTTTAAAGAAATTTAGAGGAATCTGAATAAATCTAGAAAAATTTATGAAAAAAAAACAATATTTTATATAAAAAAAGAAACGAATCAAATCGGGTTTAAGAACGAGTCCAGTGGACGCATGCAAGGTGTTTGTGTCAGCCAGTGGGGAGCGGCTGTACCTTCTTTTGTCTGCAGCGTCCTGATGGCTGTGCGGCCCATGCCTGGCCTAATCTGGGTGATGGCAGCTATAGCACAATATTATATATATATATATATATATATATATATATATATATATATATATATATATATATATATATATATATATATATATATATGGAGAGGCTATTCAGTAGCCGGCTACAAAATAAGTTATTCTGTAGCCACCTCCATTTACTATAATTTTATATACTAATTTACGATAATATCAATACATATTTACGATAGTTGGGTTACTATAGCACATGGGAATATTTACCATAACGTTATATTAAACCACTTAGTAAGGAGTTACTACAATCTTGTAAATTAACATAGTAATTATTGTAACTCAAAGTGGCTACAGAATAAGTTATTCTACAGCCAGCTACAAGATAGTAGTTCTATATATATATATATATATAAGGAAAAGAAAACCTCTTTTCCACTCTCTCATGCACCCTCTACCTCTGTCTTTGAGTGAATAGTTTAATGACTAGAGGGGGGTGAATAGCCTATTAAAAATTAATAGGTATAGAAACTACAGCATTAGGAGTGCCCTGAAAAACTGTTGAAAGGTCCTAATGACTAGAGGGGGGTGAATAGCCTATTAAAAATTTCTATAACAACACTAAGATAAATGATTAGTCAATAAGATGGTGAAGCGAATTTTATGCTAGCACTATACTTGGGGTTGCAAGCCACCAACCCAATTCTATTTTCTCTGATCTATAGTATATCATATCAAAGCTATGCCACTAATATACACCTACGTGATCAACCTAGTGAGAGTAATACAATTAAATGATACACTATATAGTCTTAACTACCCCTAGCTCTAACCAAGTGAATGTATAATGCAATACAAGAGAGTGCTAGAGAGGTGTAACAGCTCGGGTGTTTAAATACAAAAACCTGACATGTCATCATATGCATTGCAAATTATTTGGCATTTAGTGAAAATTTTGATATGCATACATTAAAACAAGTTTATCTTTATGTGGTATGTGTTGAATTGTATTGTTTGAATCAAGTTCAAAATTTGATTTGGATTTGAATTTTTAAGAAAACCCTGATTTTCAGCATTTAAATCCTACTCTGAAAACTCATTTCAAAATCTAAGCATATTTTGGGGTTGAGCCTAAAAGCAAAAGTGTAGAGTTTGTCGAGTTATACAAAGTTTGTTTTTGGAGTTTTCAAAGTTGTTATGAAAAATTTGAAGTAATTTGAAAAGGCGTAATTCGTTAAATGCCCCCTATTTGAATTCAAAAGTTCATTTCAAAATGTAGACCGAATTAGGGGGTGGTTATAAAAGCAAAGTTGTAGAACTTTGAATTTTGAGCAACTTTTATTTTTGAAGATTTTTGAGTTGTTATACAAATTTGGGAGTAATTTGGATTTTAAAACGGATGGCAATTCTGTAAATATGTGAACAGTGTCACGCCCACCGCCCCACCGCCGGCGACCTTCTGATCGGTTCCAGACGTGCCTGTGGCCGCTCTTGGCTTCGCGCTAGCGTGGAGAAGGCCACTGCGTGTCGTCTCCTTACTCTCTTGGCCGCTCTATAAAGCTTAGACGCCGTCGCCGACCTTCCTTTCATTGCTCTGCTTTTCCCGTCGCCCTTGCTCATCTCCGGCGAGCTCACACTGTCGCTGTAGTGCCTCCGCCGTCGCAGCAAAGCGCTCAATAGCTTCGCCTACTCCTTGCGCGCCTAGCCATCCAACTGTGGTCACTTGATTTCATTGGGAATCGTCGCTAGCCACCTTTCTTCCTCGCGGCCGGCAACCTCACCGCCGCAAGCGCATCTCCGTGACCAGCGCTCTCCGGTGAGCCGTTGCCCTTGCTTTGTGTACCTACAGCTCCGTCTCGATGCTGTGGTGCTTATTACCTTATTGCTTGCTCATTTTGTCCATCACAGTCGCCTGAGCGCCACCGTCGTCGTCGCTTGCTCCGCCGTGGCCGCTGTCAACGTCGACCCGCATCACCGTTGCTTCTCCGGTCTCGCTCTTTGCTCCGACGTGTTCGTGGTGAGCTGCTGAACCTTCCCGTGCCTTTTGTTTGATCTCTACCGGCCTTGTTTCGCCGGTGTAGTGTTGCCGAGCCGCCGCGTCCGCCATGGTCGGCGTTGAGCTTGTATAGAGCCGTAATCGGTATAAGTAGGGACATCAGTGGGTGCGCCTAGTCTTTGTGAACGTTTTGGTACTTTGGTCGTCGCCGTTGGACTCACCGTCGGCGAGTTTTCGTCGGTCAGTGTCGTCATCGCCGTGGTCAAACGTGGGAGGTTAGGGATGATAGGTGGGACCCGATGTCAGTGACTCAGCGTTCAAAATGAATTTTCTGTTTTTCAGATTTAAATGAATAGTGATGTGATTTGTTATTTTTGTGTAGATTTAATTAGACCTCCAAAAATTATGAAAATTTTTGTGTGACCTCTCTGTGATGTATATTATTTAAGAAAAATATGAAATGTTGATTTCCAGCACTTTTTGAATGTGATAAAAATTGCTCAATTAATTAATAAATGGGTTTCTATGATTTTTCTAGGCTTAATTAATTATCCAAAATTATGAAAATTGTTTTGCCACTTAGTTATCATGTGATGAACATTTACAAAAATTTTGAGCTCAATTGGAATAAGTTGATTTATTTCATAATTTTGAATTAAATAATTAATTCATAAAAGCAAATAGTAACCTTTAATAATTTAGGTTTTGTTTGAAATTTTGGATTGAGTGATGACCTTGAATCACTAGTTGGTAATGATCCTTGGCAATTGATGTATGTGTTACGAAAAAGGTTTAGTTCGTTTGACTTGCAACTGTACCGCGAAGGAAAGTTGTATTCGAATTGTTAATTTTGCATCCATCATCAAGCATCATGTTTCATATTCTACATCATGTTAAACATGGCATTGTTACTACGTGTAGTGAATGAAGGTGAACACGTGGTAGTTAATCAAGTTGTGGAGGAGGTTAATCCGTCTGTTGAGGTCGGATCTGATACTTGTGGAACGTCGCAGGGACCTAACTTTTCCGTCAACGAAGGCAAGCCTCAGATGCATTTAACCCTACCTTGTGTTTTACAAATTTTATCGCTTTTGCTTTTATATACTGCATTAAGTGATTAGGAGTCAAGTGGGAACCTAATTGGTGCATTGCCAACCTTGTTTTTCCATATCTACCTTGATTACCTGTTTTATTCGTAAATGTCTAGATATGCTTAGTCATGCTTAGTCGGGTGATTATCTGTCACCTAAGAATTTTAAATGGATCTTTGGTTACTTATGTTATCATGAGATATGAGCATGGAAGTAATAAATCTAGACCGGGCGGACTCGGTGTGTGAGAGCCACAAGACATGGAGGTCTTGTGAGCGGCTTCTTTCCGCCTGTGTCGATTAAGGTCTGTCCGTTGTTGAATTGCATGAGATAAGACTTTGTAGTACTAGCCACATACTTTGGTAAGCCTTAACTCGGCTATTCTATTACGAGAATGGCTACTCGCGCACTAGGAGTGGAGAGATGGCAGGAATAGCGTGTACCCACGTGGCAATGAGCTGGATTGGTGTAGTACTGTATTCTCGGGTAGCATGGACCCATTCTTGTTTTAGAAGATCCAAGGGTAGGTTGATATATGTAAGTCAGGGGCCTGCATATGTCGTGTGGTCTGGAATCTCCAGCTGGGTTTATAATCAGTTCGAATCATCGTTGCTCCTCGGTTATGGAGACTCAACTCACTATTCATCATCGTAGTTAATAATTGAAACTTGAGCTGGTTTTGAGAAAGAGTTGATATGAAGTTCATGATCTCATTACGGATCATGGCAGATTCATATATTGTTCTTATGAAGTTTAAATATTGAAATACTAAAATTTTGTAACGAGCTTTTACGTAAAAGAACTTTGAGTATTGCTAAAGCCATACCTTGAATCCCTGAGCCTGCATTCCTGAGTCTTCTCAGTTTTTATTTCGGTTAAGTCTTGTTGAGTACTTTTGTACTTAGGGTTCGTTGACCCTTGTTGCAGGTGAGCCTCATGAGCAGGTCTATTTTGGACCTTGCTGCATGACTGTTGTTCCTATCGATGATGATAAGTGAATATGTGATCCTTGGGCATGATGCTTATTTTGTGTGTTATGTTTATATTAATTATGCCACTCCACTACTACTATGGTTTGAAATAATTATCGAACTTAGTTTGTAAGGTTTGAAACAACTAATTTGTAAATTAAGTTATCGTAAGACTTTCGCTATTTTACTCTGATATATATATTTGAATAAATATTGTAATACTACAATGACTCTATAATGTGATCCTGCTTGGAAATCGTGGATGATTCAGGATTCCCTGAGGACACCTGATAGACTTCTTAAGTTACCAGGAACATATGCATAGTTGTCAAAGGTCGTTGGACAGTGACAAGTGCATGTGGGTCCTATAATTTAGGAGGTTCTGCCATAGAATGGTATCAGAGCGATCATTACAAAGTCTTTGTTGTATTGTTTTACAAAAACTTCAAAATGATTTGGGACAAATGGATATAACTTGTTAATTTAGTCCAAATTGCTTCTGGCTTATCTTATTTCATTCTCACCATTCCTTAATTGATTAAAAAGGGTTTGTGTGGTGGAGTAGTAATCTTATTATGCCCTATATAAAAATAATTGTGGTTATGTACCTTATAAGCTTTGATGTTTTTGTTCGTAAGAATGATTCATGCATCATGATTAATTCACTTGTTACTTCCTTCACCTTGAGTCTGGGTTGGGTAGTGAGTTTGGGTTGAGTTATGTAATCCATCCTGGCTGCTCTTTAGATTTTGATCTGATGGTCTTAATTGGATTAATCTTGCTTCCTATAGTATGGCTCGCACCAAGGTAACGCCCCATAAGTTCATTGGGCCTAAAGGAGTTCCTCATCACCAGCTTACCCCTAGAAATGATGGTGCTAGCAGTAGCAGCTCTAGGCCTGATCTCTAGGTAGAGATACAGAGGCTTTCAATAGAGTTAGCACAAGCTACTAGGGATAGAGCCTTGGATACTATCCGGCTAGGCAAGTTAAAGGAGCAATTGAAGTGTAGCACCACCGCTCATAAGAACTGCGAGCATATGTTAGTTTGTATGGTGGAAGGGAGAAATGAGGCTTGGCATAGGGAAGATGTAGCTAGAGCTAGAGCGCATGAGCTAGAATTTTATGTAGAAGATTTAGAAGAACATAATACTACTTTGCATGAAGAAGTCCATAGGCTGAGCAACCTCCTGGATCCAAATCATGAACCTCAAGCTGATGCAATGGACCCTGGTGTCATCATTGCTGATGATGATGAACTTGAAGAGGAAGAAGAAGAAGAAGATCCAAAAGAATTAGTGATGGTTGATGAAAGTGATAATGAAGGCGGAAATATTTCTAGAATGGATACCGATCACGAGGTTTGATGTGGTCGAGGAGAAGAGTAGAGTTGTAAAATAGGAGATCTAGTTAAGTTAAGTAGTCTTGTTTAGGTGTGGGTTTGTGCTTAAAAAAGTAAACCCAATGTAATGTGTTTGCAGTGAGCTCTTTTATATCTCAATAAAAGCTTGTGAGTAAAGTTTGGTTTATTATGAACAGATGCCTCGTACTCGTGCTTCGGATATTCCTGGTTCTTCGCATGAAGAGGGTGGTGTTCCTAATCCACCACCAGTTCTACCAACTTTAGCTAATGCTATAGCAGCACTGGTCCATGTGACCGTAGAAAATGCTCGATTGCTTCGAGAGATAGTTCAGAGTAATCATAATATGGTGCATAATCAGAATATGGTGCAAGAAAATTGTGGCCGCAATCATAACAGGCAGGAGGCTACGTATGTTGATTTTACAGATATAAGACCCCTAGTGTTCACTAAGGCAGATGAACCATTGGAGGCTGATGATTGGCTTCGGACCATGGAGCAGAAATTTGATCTTATTTCATGCACGGAGATGCAGAAACCTGTGTTTGCTGCCCAGCAACTTAGAGGTGTAGCAGGTGCCTGGTGGGCAAATCTAGTGGCTATGCAACCGGCTGGCATTCCAATAACTTAGGCTGAGTTATGTACTACCTTCAGAGCTCATTATATTCCAGAAGGGGTGATGGCCATGAAGCTAGATGAGTTCCTTGCTTTGAAGCAAGGGGATCAAACGGTTATGCAATATGTGGGTAGATTCAATCACCTGTCACAGTATGCATCTAAACATGTCAATACAGATGCCAAGAAAAAGAAATGGTTCATGAGGGGACTGAATACCAAATTACAGACAATGATGTCTGCATGTGCCAATGTTACTTATCATGAGGCAGTGAATATTGCAATTGCTTCTGAGGAAAAGTATCGGCAGCATAAGGAGATCAAGAAAAAAGAAGAGTGTGTCGTCTAGATCTTTTGGTGGAAATCAAAAGAGGCAAAAGATAATCTATCATCCAGTCAACCATTATCGTCCTCCTTATCATCCGCCGCAATTCCAAGCCCGGCAATAGTCAAATGTCTGTCCTGCTATAACCTACCCAAATTCCCAACAGACAAATGCTCCTGGTGGCAATTCTCCAACATCCCAGGGACATAATTATCCATGTTACAATTGTGGAAGGACCGATCATTTCTCTAGGGAATGTCCGTATCCCAAGCAGGCTAATCAAAATTATCAGAAGGCCCCTGCCAATCAACAACAGGGTCAAGCACAGAACAAGAACCACAATCAGAATGCTTAGAAGGGCAAAGATGAAAGCAAGACAGGATGGATGTTCTATATTCAAGCTAGAGAAATTCTAGAAGGGGAGCCAGTGATGATGGGTATGTTTCCTGTCGCCAATCACCCTACTGTTATGCTTTTTGATTCTGGTGCATCTCATTCATTCATCAATAGAACCTTTATCGTAAAGCATGCAATTCCAATTGGGGAAACAAAGGAAAGTTTCTTTATACAGTCGCCCGGGGGACGTCTATGTACTAAGAAAATGGTATACCAAGTACCCATAAACCTAGGTGGGCATATTTTTCCCACTACCATGATTATTCTCAAGGATCAAGATATAGATGTGATCTTGGGAATGAATTGGATGTATCAGCATAAGGCTGTTATAGATGCTTTGCATAGGACATTAAGGGTGAGTTTGCCTGATAGTAGTTCTCAGCTTCTTATCCAACTTCCAACCTTAAGGAGATTAGTGGAAAGAGTTTGTGCAACTTTTGTCAAGGAGATTAGAGATATCCTGGTAGTTTGTGAATTCCCTGATGTTTTTCCTAAGGATTTACCCAGTCTACCACCAGATAGGGATGTTCAGTTTAACATAGAGTTAAAACCTGGAATAGCTCCGATCTCTCAGAGAGCTTATAGGATGCCTCCCAAGGAATTAGCCGAGTTGAAGACTCAGTTGCAAGAGTTGATTGAGAAAGGATTTATTCAACCTAGTTCATCACCTTGGGGATGCCCTGCAATTTTTGTGAAAAAGAAAGATGAGACCCTGAGGTTATGTGTTGACTATCATCCGTTGAATGAAGTGACCATTAAGAATAAGTATCCCTTACCTCGGACAGACTTGCTTTTTGATCAACTAGCCAGAGCCAAAGTTTTCTCCAAGATTGATTTAAGGTCAGGCTATCACCAAATCAAGATTAAGCCTGAAGATATTCCCAAAATGACATTTACCACGAGCTATGGATTATATGAATACTTAGTAATGTCTTTTAGTTTGACAAATGCCCCAGCTCATTTCATGTATCTGATGAATTCAGTGTTCATGCCTGAGCTAAACAAGTTTGTGGTGGTGTTTATTGACGACATCCTAGTTTATTCCAAGAATAAGAAGGAACACGCGGAACATCTCAGAATTGTCATAACCCGCTTAAGAGAACATCAACTATATGTCAAATTCAGTAAGTGTCACTTCTGGCTTAAGAAAGTATAGTTTCTTGGACATGTCTTATCAGCTGAAGGAGTTGTTGTTGATCAAGCAAAGTTAAGGATGTGCTTGATTAGAAACCACCCACCACTGTTCATCAGGTTTGGAGTTTTCTGGGAATGGCGGGGTATTACCGTCATTTTATTCTAGATTTCTCTAGAGTATCCAAGTCCATTACTGGGTTGTTAAAGAACCAAGCCAAGTTTATCTGGTCATCTAAATGTGAAGAAGCTTTCCAGACTTTGAAGAGACTATTAACCACTGCACCAGTATTAGCCCAACCTGATATCAAGAAGTCATTTGACGTTTATTGTGATGCTTCTGGTATTGGCATTGGATGTGTATTAATGCAAGAAGGTCGAGTCATTGCCTATGCTTCCAGACAACTTAAGCAACATGAAGAGCACTATCCGACTCATGATCTAGAGTTAGCAGTAGTTGTCCATGCTCTGAAGATTTGGCGGCATTATCTGCTTGGTAATACGTGCCATATTTACATAGATCACAAAAGTTTAAAGTATATCTTTACTCAATCGGATTTGAACATGCGACAGAGAAGATGGTTAGAATTGATTAAGGATTATGACTTGGAAGTACATTACCATCCTAGTAAAGCAAATGTAGTTGCAGATGCCCTCAATCGAAAGAGCCATTGCAATTGTCTGACAGTAAGAACAATAGGTTTGACTTTATGCCAAGAGATGGAAAAGTTGAGTATAGGGGTAATTCAACAAGGTAGTTTGACAAATATAACTGTTGAAGCCACTATTCGAGATCAGATTATTGCTACTCAAAAAGAAAACAAGGGTATAGCCCATATCAAAGAAAGAATCAAGGATGGAAAAGCAGAATGCTTCAAAGTAGATGATGAAGGTGTGTTATGGTTCAAGGATCGCTTAGTGGTACCAAAGGTTCCAGAGTTGCGACAGTCAATTCTTGAAAAAGCTCATGCTACAAGGTTATCAATTCATCCGGGAAGTAATAAGATGTACCATGACTTGAAACAAAGGTTTTGGTGGACCAAAATGAAGATAGAAATTGCTCGGTATATAGCCAAGTGTGATACTTGTCAAAAGGTGAAAGCTATACATTTGAGATCTGCTAGAGAGTTATAGCCATTACCTATTCTAGCTTGGAAGTGGGAGGATATTAGTATGGACTTTATTGTTGGTCTATCCAAAACATCGAAAGGTTTTGATTTAATATGGGTCATTGTAGATCGATTAACTAAGTCAGCACATTTTCTTCCAGTCAAGAGTATATATCCTACTATCCAGTATGCCAAGATGTATCTAGCAAGAATCATGAGTCTACATGGAGTACCAAGGACCATAGTGTCAGATCGGGGTACACAGTTTGTCTCTAGCTTTTGGAAACACTTGCATACTTTGTTAGGTACCAAACCACTGTATAGTATAGCTTATCATCCACAAACCGATGGTTAGACTGAAAGAGTCAATCAAGTACTTGAAGATATGTTAAGGTGTTATGTCCTTAACTATTCCAAGAAGTGGGACAAATGTCTGCCTTTGGCTGAGTTCTCATACAATAATAGTTATCAAAAGAGCATTAGAATGGCTCCATTTGAATCACTCTATGGTCGTAGATGCAGAACATCACTAAGTTGGTCTGAGCCTAAGGAGAGAAGATTCTTTGGAGTTGACCTTGTGAAAGAAACAGAAGACAAGGTTAGGCAAATACAAAGTAATTTGAAGATAGCTCAGTCTCGATAAAAGAGTTATGCAGATAAACGACGTAGACCATTGGTGTTTAACAAGGGAGATTTTGTATATTTGAAGATATCACCAATGAAGGGAGTTACTCGTTTTGGTGTAAAAGGCAAGTTGGCACCTCGATATATTGGGCCATTTCAAATTTTAGAGAGGTATGGAAAAGTGGCATATCGCTTGAAACTACCAGAACATCTCTCAGCCATGCATGATGTGTTCCATGTTTCTCAATTAAAGAAGTGTCTTCGAGTGCCTGAGCAGAATGTTGAGGTTGAAGGAGTGGAACTTGAACCTGATTTGACCTATTCCGAATATCCTATCCGAGTTCTGGATCAAAAAGATCGTGTCACACGAAGAAGGACAATCAAGTTTTACAAGATACAATGGAATCAACATTTTGAAGAAGAAGCTACTTGGGAATCTGAAGATTACTTGTTAAAAAAATTTCCAGAGTTTCTTGCGTCATTATAGAGTAATGTTAGTTGAGCTCGGTTGTTGCAAGTTATGTTTTGTAAAGGGACCTCAGTTATGGACAAGTGTTGGATGTTTTTGGACTGACACGTTTCCTTTTCCATTACTTACCCTATGGCTTTGAATCTCGGGACGAGATTTCTTTTAGGGGGGAAGGATTGTAACACCTCGGGTGTTTAAATACTAAAACCTGTCATGTCATCATATGCATTGCAAAGCATTTGGCATTTAGTGAAAATTTTGATATGCATACACTAAAACAAGTTTATCTTTATATGGTATGTGTTGAATTGTATTGTTTGAATCAAGTTCAAAATTTGGTTTGGATTTGAATTTTCAAGAAAACCCTGATTTTCAGCATTTAAATCCTACCCTGAAAACTCATTTCAAAATCTAAGCATATTTTGGGGTTGAGCCTAAAAGTAAAAGTGTAGAGTTTGTCAAGTTATACAAAGTTTGTTTTTGGAGTTTTCAAAGTTGTTATGAAAAATTTGAAGTAATTTGAAAAGACGTAATTCGTTAAATGTCCCCTATTTGAATTCAAAAGTTCATTTCAAAATGTAGACCGAATTAGGGGGTGGTTATAAAAGCAAAGTTGTAGAACTTTGAATTTTGAGCAACTTTTATTTTTGGAGATTTTTGAGTTGTTATACAAATTTAGGAGTAATTTGGATTTAAAAATAGATGGCAATTCTGTAAATATGTGAACAGTGTCACGACCACCGCCCCATCGCTGGTGACCTTCTGCTCGGTTCCAGACGCGCCTGTGGCTGCTCTTGGCTTTGCGCTAGCATGGAGAAGGCCACTGCGTGTCGTCTCCTTGCTCTCTTGGTCGCTCTATAAAGCTCAGATGCCGTCGCTGACCTTCGTTTCATTGCTCTTCTTTTCTCGTCGCCCTTGCTCATCTCCGGCGAGCTCACATCGTCGCTGTAGTGCCTCCGCTGTCGCAGCAAAGCGCTCAATAGCTTCGCCTACTCCTTGCACGCCTAGCCATCCAACTGTGGTCACTTGATTTTGCTGGGAATCATCGCTAGCGACCTTTCTTCCTCGCGGCCGGCAACCTCACCGCCACAAGCGCATCTCCGTGACCAGCGCTCTGCGGTGAGCCGTTGCCCTTGCTTTGTGTACCTACAGCTCCATCTCGATGCTGTGGTGCTTATTACCTTGTTGCTTGCTCATTTTGTCCATCACAGTCGCCTGAGCGCCACCGTCGTCGTCGCTTGCTCCGTCGTGGCCGCTGTCAACGTCGACCCGCGTCACCGTTGCTTCTCTGGTCTCGCTCTTTGCTCCGACGTGTTCGTGGTGAGCTGCTGAACCTTCCTGTGCCTTTTTGTTTGATCTCTACCGGCCTTGTTTCGCCGGTGTAGTGTCACCGAGCTGCCGCGTCCGCCATGGTCGACGTTGAGCTTGAATAGAGCCGTAATCGGTACAAGTAGGGACATCAGTGGGTGCGCCTAGTCTTTGTGAACGTTTTGGTACTTTGGCCGTCGTCGTTGGACTCACCGTCGGCGAGTTTTCGTCGATCAGCGCCGTCGTCGCCGTGGTTAAACGCAGGAGGTTAGGGATGATAGGTGGGACCCGATGTCAGTGACTCAGCGTTCAAAATGAATTTTCTGTTTTCCAGATTTAAATGAATAGTGATTTGATTTGTTATTTTTGTGTAGATTTAATTAGAGCTCCAAAAATTATGAAAATTTTTGTGTGACCTCTCTGTGATGTATATTATTTAATAAAAATATGAAACATTGATTTCTAGCACTTTTTTAATGTGATAAAAATTGCTCAATTAATTAATAAATGGGTTTCCATGATTTTTCTAGGCTTAACTAATTATCCAAAAATTATGAAAATTGTTTTGCCACTTAGTTATCATGTGATGAACATTTACAAAAATTGTGAGCTCAATTGGAATAAGTTGATTTATTTCATAATTTTGAATTAAATAATTAATTCATAAAAGCAAATAGTAACCTTTAATAATTTAGGTTTTGTTTGAAATTTTGGATTGAGTGATGACCTTGAATCATTAGTTGGTAATGATCATTGGCAATTGATGTATGTGTTATGAAAAAGGTTTAGTTTGTTTGACTTGCAACTGTACCACGAAGGAAAGTTGTATTCGAATTGTTAATTTTGCATCCATCATCAAGCATCATGTTTCATATTCTGTATCATGTTAAACATGGTATTGTTACTACATGTAGTGAACGAAGGTGAACACGTGGTAGTTAATCAAGTTGCGGAGGAGGTTAATCCGTCTGTTGAGGTCGGATCTGATACTTGTGGAACGTCACAGGGACCTAACTTTTCTGTCAACAAAGGCAAGCCCCGGATGCATTTAACCCTACCTTGTGTTTTACAAATTTTATCGCTTTTGCTTTTATATACTGCATTAAGTGATTAGGAGTCAAGTGATAACCTAATTGGTGCATTGCCAACCTTGTTTTTCCATATCTACCTTGATTACCTATTTATTCGTAAATGTCTAGATATGCTTAGTCATGCTTAGTCGGGTGATTACCTGTCACCTGAGAATTTTAAATGGATCTTTGGTTACTTATGTTATCATGAGATATGAGCATGGAAGTAATAAATCTAGACCGGGCGAACTCGGTGTGTGAGAGCCACAAGACATGGAGGTCTTGTGAGCGGCTTCTTTCCACCTATGTCGATTAAGGTCCGTCCGTTGTTGAATTGCATGAGATGAGACTTTGTAGTACTAACCACATACTCCGGTAAGCCTTAACTCGGCTATTCTATTACAAGAATGGCTACTCGCGTACTAGGAGTGGAGAGATGGTGGGAATAGTGTGTACCCACATGGCAATGGGCCGGATTGGTGGAGTACTGTATTCTCGGGTGGCGCGGATCCGTTCTTGTTTTAGAAGATCCAAGGGTAGGTTGATATATGTAAGTCGGGGGCCTGCATATGTCGTGTGGTCTGGAATCTCCAGCTGGGTTTATAATCGGTTCGAATCATCGTTGCTCCTCGGTTATGGAGACTCAACTCATTGTTCATCATCGTAGTTAATAACTGAAACTTGAGCTGGTTTTGAGAAAGAGTTGATATGAAGTTCATGATCTCATTACGGATCATGGCAGATTCATATATTGTTCTTATGAAGTTTAAATATTGAAATACTAAAATTTTGTAACGAGCTTTTACGCAAAAGAACTTTGAGTATTGCTAAAGCCATACCTTGAATCTCTAAGCCTGCATTCCTGAGTCTTCTTAGTTTTTATTTTGGTTAAGTCTTGTTGAGTACTTTTGTACTCAGGGTTCATTGACCCTTGTTACAGGTGAGCCTTATGAGCAGGTCTGTTTTGGACCTTGCTGCATGACTGTTGTTCTTGTCGATGACGATAAGTGAATGTGTGATCCTTAGGCAGGATGCTTATTTTGTGTGTTATGTTTATGTTAATTATGCCACTCCACTACTACTATGGTTTGTAATAATTATCGAACTTAGTTTGTAAGGTTTGAAACAACTGATTTGTAAATTAAGTTATCGTAAGACTTCCGCTATTTTACTCTTATATATATATTTGAATAAATGTTGTAATACTGCAATGACTCTGTAATGTGATCCTGCTTGGAAATCATGGATGATTCGGGGTTCCCCGAGGACACCCGACAGACTTCTTAAGTTACCAGGAACATATGCATAATTGTCAAAGGTCATTGGACAGTGACAAGTACATGTGGGTCCTATAATTTAGGAGGTTCTGCCACAAGAGGTATACCGCCGTGGCAAGTGACTAATGAGTGAATACCAATGAATACTAAGGAGACAATCAAGACAATGATTTTTCCTCTAAGGTTCACTTGCTTGCCGGCAAGCTAGTCCCTGTTGTGGCGATTCACTCATCACATGCCAAACCCTCAATAGGGTGTCGCACAACCAACACAAGATGAGGATCACACAAGTCATGAGCAATTTACTAGAGTACCTTTTGGCTCTCCACCGGGGAAAGGTCAAGAACCCTCACAATCACCATGATCAGAGCCGGAGACAGTCACCAACCTCCTCTCGATGATCCTCGCTGCTCCAAGCCATCTAGGTGGCGGCAACCACCAAGAGTAACAAGCCAAACCCGCAGTGAAACACGAATACCAAGTGCCTCTAGATGCAAACACTCAAGCAATGCACTTGGATTCTCTCCCAATCTCACAAAGATAATGAATCAAAGATGGAGATGAGTGAGAGGGCTTTGGCTAAGCTCACAAGGTTGCTATGTCAATGCAAATGGCTAAAAGAGTGAGCTAGAGCATCTAGTGGCACTTTGATAACCATATTTCGATACGAGTTTCACTCCTCTTAATAGTACGGCTATCGATCCTAAATGTGATCACACTCGCTAAGTGTCTCGATCACTAAACCAAAAAACTCCTATCAATTTCACCTTTGCCTTGAGCTTTTTGTTTTTCTCTTTCTTCTTTTTCCAAGTCCTAGCACTTGATCATCACCATGGCATCACCATCACCATGATCTTCACTGTTGCTTCATCACTTAGAATAGTACTACCTATCTCATAATCACTTTGATAAACTAGGTTAGTACTTAGGGTTTCATCAATTCATCAAAACCAAACTAGAGCTTTCAATCTCCCCATTTTTGGTAATTGACGACAAGCCTTTCACAAAGATATGAATTAAAATTCATTTGAATCCATGTTGCTGGCCCAAGCATTTTTGCCATGTGAAAAAGGATATGGACAAGTTTCATGAACCCCATATGGTAGCAATTGCTCCCCCTACATATGTGCTAAGAGTTTGGATTGTAGCTTGTACATATGCTTAGATAGAAAATATAGGAGACAATACCTATCAAATGATGCTAAAGTATAAGAGATGGACCTTTGAAGCATGATACCAATCGGAGTGCACCAATATATCATCCTTAGCACCATTAGTAACTAGACATACACAAAAACTAGAATACCCTATGAGATCAACATTAGAAGCAAGGGTCTAGTTTCCATAAAATGAACATAAGTCTAGTTTCTTAACCTATGCATGCTAGTTTTTCATTTCATCATTCAATCCTATAACTAGCATATACCACGCAAGCATAAATATTGAAATTTAAAATTATTGCCATGCAAGCAAACATATAAAATGCACATTCAAATGCATCCACCAAGTTTATGAGCTTGCTCTCCCTACTTGTACGCTCAAAATTTTAATTGATCCTTTACTTTGTCATATCTCTTCCCCTATGTCAATTTCTTCCCCTTTGTTATCTTTTCACTATCTTTGTACACTATTTCTTCCCCTTTGACATTAATGACCTCAAAGGTTTAATTTTAAATAGGTTGAGATTATCAATGTCAATCAATGGGGTGAGGATCATTTTCCCAAATTTGGTCCAATCTAGATCACTTGCCAAAGATATTTAAATCAGTTTAATCCAAGGACAAGCTTCTTCATACTTTTAAATAAGGGTTATCTTGTACCATGTTGAGTTAAACACTTATATCTCATTTTCTAGATCAAACACTAGGTTTACAAGCCCACAAATATGTCATATGCTACCACTAGACCAAATTAAGCATAGAAGCAATAGTGGTACCATACAAACTTCAAAATCATTTGATTTTCATGAATGAGCCTATTAAATGTAAAAATGACTAGATGCATTAAACATATCCTTAACAAGGATGTATGCTATGCCAATCAACTTCTACCTTGGATTGCTCGAAGGAGAGACATGTCATATAAGTGGGGAGGTGCATCAACACATATTTGAGAAATCTAATATGGTCAACTCATTTCTTAGCTTGCAAAACCTTTTCTCATCTAATAGCTTGATGAATATATCGACAAGTTGATCTTCGGTGCCTACACTCTCAATGCAAATGTCCCCTTTTTATCGGTGATCTCTTATGAAATAGTAGCGGACATCAATGTGCTTTGTTCTTGCATGTTGAACTAGATTGTTGGTTAACTTGATTGCACTCTTATTGTCACATAGCAATGGCACTTTCTTGAACTTGATTCCAAAGTCATTTAAGGTGGCCTTCATCTAAAATATTTGTGCACAACAACTACCGGTGGATATGTATTCAGCTTCGGTGGTTGATAATGCAATACTATTTTGCTTCTTTGATGACCATGAAACAAGTGATCTTCCCAATAATTGATATGTGCCCAAGTTGCTCTTCCTTTCAACCTTGCATCGCGCATAATCTGAGTTGGAGTAACCAACTAGCTCAAACTTTGCTCCTTTGGGATACCACAAACCAACATTTTATGTATGCTTCAAGTACCTCAATATTCTCTTTGTAGCCTTCAAATGAGTTTCTCTTGGTGAGGCTTGAAATCTTGCACACATGCATACACTAAACATGACATCCAACCTTGATACGATCACATAGAGTAGTCTTCCAATCATAGACCGATATAATTTTTGATCCAGCATATTACCACTTGCATCACTATCTAAGTTGTCATTTGTTCCCATTGATGTACTAATGGCTTTGCTATCACTCATGCCAAACTTCTTGAGCATGTCTTTGATGTACTTGCCTTGACTCACAAATGTACCGTTCTTCAATTGCTTGATTTGAAGACCAAAGAAGTAACTTAACTCTCCAATCATGGACATTTTAAACTCATTAACCATCATCTTTCCAAACTCTTCATAAAAGTCTTGATTGGTTGATCCAAATATGATGTCATCAACATAGATTTTCAACATAGATAAGTCTTTGCCAATCTTCTTGGTGAAAAGAGTGGTGTCAACCTTGCCCATCATTAATCCTTTAGAGAGTAGGAAGTCCCTCAATATCTCATACCATGCTCTAGGTGCTTGCTTCAAGCCATACAATGCCTTCTTCAACTTGTACACATGGTTGGGCATTTTGTCATCTTCAAAACCGGGAGGTTGCTCAATATATACTTCTTTATTGATGTAACCATTGAGAAATGCACTCTTGACATCCATTTGATAGAGCTTGATGTTGTAGGCACAAGCATAGGCTAATAATATTCTAATTGCTTCCAATCTAGCAACCGGGGCATATGTTTCTATAAAGTCATGACCTTCAACTTGTGTATATCCTTGTGCTACCAATCTTGCTTTGTTTCTTACTACTATCCCATCTTGATCTTGCTTGTTTCTAAAGACCCATTTGATTCCAATCATATTGTGTCCCTTTGGTCTCTCTACCAATTCCCATACTTGATTTCTTGTGAAATTATTCAATTCTTCATGCATAGCATTCACCCAATCAACTTTCTTCAATGCTTCATCTATCTTCTTTGGTTCAATGGATGACACAAATGAGAAATGCTCACAAAATGAAGTCAATCTTGATCTAGTTTGCACGTCTCTTGAAATATCACCAATGATAGTGTCCAATGGATGATCTCTTGCAATATTGGTTGGTTGGAGAATTGGAACTTGATTGCTTGCACTTGCTTGATCATTGGGTTGAGATGATGCACTAGCCACTTGATCTTATTCATTATCATGAGAGCCACTTGTACTAGCTTGATTTGTATCATCTTGCACATTTGAGTTAGAGAGCACTTGCACTTGATCATCTTCATCATCATTCATTTGCATAGGCCTCAATTCACCAACATTCATGTTCTTCATGGTATTTGAAAGTTGAATGCCTCTAACGTCTTCTAAGTTCTCTTTCTTTTTTTGTGAACCCTTGGTTTCATCAAATTCAACATCATAAACTTCCTTAAGAATACCACTATCCAAATTCTAAACTCTATATGCTTTGCTAGTAGTTGAGTATCCAAGTAGGAATCCTTCATCATATTTCTTGTCAAACTTGCCCAATCTAACGCCTTTCTTCAAGATATAGCATTTACAACCAAAGACCAAAAAATATGCAATGTTGGGCTTTCTACCATTTAAGAGCTCATATGGTGTCTTCTCTTTCAATGGGTGATAATAGAGGCGGTTGCTACAATAGCAAGCCATGTTGATAGCTTCGACTCAAAAAGATTGACTCACATTGTACTCACTAAGCATAGACCTTGCCATATCAATGAGTGCTCTATTCTTCCTCTCAACAAGGCCATTTGATTGTGGAGTGTACTTGGCCAAGAATTAATATCTAATTCCAAATTCATCACACAACTCATCAATTCTAGTGTCCTTCAACTCTCTACCATTGTCACTTCTAACTTTCTTGATCGTTTATTTCAAACTCATTGTGAATACCCTTGACAAATGATTTGAATATTGCAAACACATCACTTTTGTCCACTAGAAAGAATACTCAAGTGTATCTAGTATAATCATCCACTATCACAAAGCCACATTTGTTACCACCAATGCTAGTGTATTGAGTTGGCCCAAACAAGTCCATGTGCAATAACTCAAATGTTTTACTAGTGCTCATCATGCTTTTCTTAGGATGGGTGTTTCCAACTTGTTTTCTGGCTTGACAAGAGCTACAAAGCTTATCTTTCTCAAACACTACATCTTTCAAGCCTTTAACTAAGTCATGCTTGACCAATCTATTCAATTGTTTCATTCTAACATGACCAAGCCTTCTATGCCATAACCAACTCATACTAGACTTAGTGAACAAACATATAGATAATTGAGCTTCACTAGCATTGAAATCAACCAAGTATAAATTCTCATATCTAGAGCCCTTAAAGATCAAGTTAGAGCCATCTACACTTATGATCTCTACATCATCTACCCCAAATATGTATTTGAATCCAAGATCACACAATTGAGCCACAGATAGCAAATTGAAGTTCAAGCTCTCTATTAGCAACACATTGGATATTGCAATCTTAACAAGCCCTTTGATCTTGCATTTGCCATTATCACCAAATGTGATACTATCATAACAATCATTGCCATTGGTATTGATTGAGTTGAATATTATTGCATCATCGGTCATGTGTTGAGTGCACCCACTATCAAGAACCTAATGTCTTTCTCTGGCTTTGTAATTGACCTATAAAAGAAGATCAATTCTTTTTAGGTATCCAAACTTACTTGGGTCCTTGAAGGTTAGTGACCAAGCTCTTTGGCACCCAAATAGCTTTCTTCTTTGAGTCCATCCATAGTGTACTAGTGAACTTAGCTTTTACATCATTTGTACCCTTAGTAAGCACATAGAAAGAATTAATATTAATTGAGGATACATTAGCACTTTTGCTCTTGTTCTTGCACCCATACTCTTTATGATCAACTTGCTTGCAACTAGTACAAAACCGACCATTGTTCTTCACAAAACTAGTATTGTGAGGAGCAAAGGCCGCCTTGCCTTTCTTGGGGATATAGCCCAATCCCTCTTTGTAGAGAGAAGCTCTTTGGCTATCCAAGCACATAAGCAAGCGGTCCTCACCACAATAGGCCTTAGCCAAGGTGTGAGTGAGCTCATTGGCCTTCTTCTTGAGGGTCTTATTCTCAACCATTAGTGAGGCATTACATGTGAAACCATCACTATTAGATGAGGTGAAAGTGAAAGTGCTACAAGAAGGGTTAGTGGGAGCAATAATGATAGGCTTATATAATGATTCATCAATTAGGTCACAAGTTAACGCTACATTACATGTCTCAATATGCTTCTTCTCATTTTGCTCATCAAGCAAAATGGAATGAGTTTTTTCAAGCTTCTTGTGAGCCTTGCCAAGCTTCTCATGGGGTTCCTCTAGCCTCTCATGAGATGCGTTGAGCTCACCAAAGGCTTGCTTAAGAGCTTTTAGTTCCTTACGCAAGCTTTTGCATTTCCTTCTCTTAAGGTCAAAGTGTTCTTTAGCATCATCTAGCATGTCAAGTAGTTCATCCTTAGTTGGTTCATTATCATCACTATCACTTTCATTTTCATTTTCATTATCATGTTCCTCATCGCTTCCATCATCACAAGTGTGTACCTTAGTGGCCTTAGCTATGAAGCATGATGGAGTGTCAAAGAGAGAAGGCTTCTCATTGATAGCAATGCTTGCAAGTGCCTTCTTCTTGGTGGTCTTGTCATCATCACTTGAGGAAACATCAATATGCCAAGTGACCACATATGAACCACCTTTTTTCTTCTTCTTGAAGATCATCTTGTTCTTCTTCTTTTTCTTTTCCTTCTTATTCTTCTTGTTGTTATCATTGTCACTATTGTATGGGCATTGAGCAACAAGATGATCTTTGCTTCCGCAATTAAAGCACCTTCTTGATTCTTTCTTGTTCTTAGATGAAGACTTCTTTCTTCTAGCATGGTAGCCCTTCTTCATCATGAACTTGCCAAATCTCTTGACAAAGAGAGCCATCTTCTCATCATCCATCTCATCAAAGCTCAAATCTTCATCTTCACTTGATGATTCTTGCTTTGACTTGCCCTTGGATGATGTGGCCTTGAATGCCACACTCATCCTTCTTCTCATCCTTCTTCTCATCTTTCTTCTCCTTCTTTTCTTTCTTCTCATCATCATCTCTATATGTATCATCGGTCATTATATCTCTCAACACTTGGTTTGGTATCATGGTGTCCAAACCACTCCTCACTAGAATAGTGACCAATGTGCTTGAGAGTAAGCATCTCAAGAATTTATGGGAGAAGTCCTTGTCCTCCACCTTCTCACCAAGTGCTTTGAGATCATTGACAAGCACTTGTAACCTATGGAACATCTCCGGTATACTCTCATCATCTTTCATCTTGAAACTAGCAAACTTATCCTTGAGGATATATGCCTTAGCACCCTTTATGGCTTAAGTGCCCTCAAATGATTCCTCTAACTTCTTCCATGCTTCATGAGCCTTTCTTTATTAAAAAAATTATTGTTCTGATTGTGCCTTAGATCTCTTGCGTCATATGGTTTCGTTGCCCTACGGCCTACATGAGTATATGACACGTACTAGTCCAGTGTACGGTGTGCAACGATGTGACAGGATCTAATGCTTGCTTGCAGGTTTCAAAGGCAGAAGCTGGAGTTCAGGGATTTGTTCTAAGCTGACACAGCACTTCATTGAACTGTTATCAGCAAGAAGCATACTCCTATACCAGCTGCAACTGCAAGCAACCGTTTCCGATTCCATGATTCGCAGCTGCCATACTGTGTTTCAGGTGGTAAAAAAAGAACGGAACAAAGTAACTGGAACTCAGATCGTTGCCAGTGAATCTGAAATCTGAATGCTCTCGCAAAGCCTGAAGACTTCTTCTGCTCTTGCTTTGGGCTGCAGATAAGAAGTAAGATCCTGGAGAACAGAACATTGTTATTACATTGTAAAGTGTAGTATAATTACATTAATTCTACTGTCTACACTGCTACATTCACCAAACTACAGTGTCTGGATGTCTGATTCAGAACGGTAAGATGCAAAGTGCAACGCAAAAGCCATGGGAGCATCCTTTGGCCTGCAGGGGGTACTTGTCTAAAGCTACGTCGACGGTGCAAGCAAGAGCAAGGAATCAGGAAAGCTGACACACCCAAGCAAGCTAGGAATTGCGCGCGTCGGCTATAAATCCGGCCAGCATCGTCTTGCTCTTTCAATTGCATTGCCAGCTCCTATCATAGCCTCAAACCTCCTCTCGGCCTCCAACCTCGAGACAGAGACAGCCATGGCGGAGCCTGGCAAAGACTCGTATATTTTTCTAATGATATAGCATATGAATGCTAAAACCTTTGAAATCGATGCCAGCAAACCACGAAATATAACACTAATTCTGCATGCTTCTCATGGCCTTATCAAGGTAGATGCTCATTATAACTGAAAGGCCTGTGTAGCCGAGCTTAGGCTCATAACAAAATTTTACAGCAAACATGCTCAAAAGACTTCTTTTAGAAGACCGGCAATGCTGCTTGGGAAACACTACTATCGTACTACCACTCAGCACAGTTGCTCTAATGGATCATAATATAATTAGCGACTTTAAACTGCAACCAGGTGAGCCTACAGTCACAAATGTAAACATAAGAGAACATGAAGTTCCATAAAGCTATGCCAAGTGAATAGATCAATAGAAAGAAGCATTTGTCAATGTTTGGAATATTTGCATAAGCATGGGATGGGAGGCAAGGAGACAACAGATATAAGCCCCGCATTACCGAAACTAGTCATTAAACAATGCCCACACTAACCATTAAACAGTACCCAGACTAATCATATGTGAATAAGGTCACAACCTCACAAAGTCACAAGGATACAAACCCTTTCTAGATTTGAAACAAATGCCCAGAAGCTTGTTGATAAACTAGTACTTATCTTTCTTTTTTTTTGAGATTTTTTTTATACTGTGGGGTGGATGCTCCATGGGAAATGGTTTTCATAGTACAACGCTATTACATACCCACTACTTGATGAAACAGCAAGCAGATCATGAGTGAATTCCTTAATGCGTTTTACCTTTGCTACACCAAATAATACACAGGACAAGAAAAGCCTGCAAGTCTCTAACGGAAGCAAATTGTCAAACAGCACATGAACTATGTGGTGACCAGAAAATAGAAGACTTGGATGAACCCACAATCACGTCATTCAAATATGATGTTATTCCTGTCATTGGCTCAATCTCTCTACCATAAGCAGCCTTGAATCTATCCACTGAGTAGTAGTCATGCACAAATTGTTCAAGATCCACTCCCCGTCGTGAGGTTACAAAGGCTAATACATGTTGACATGGCTTACCAGTGTGCTGCCATTCAAGACAAGTACAAGTCCTTTGATGCAACTTGACAATATGCCTTTCAGCAATATTCTTACTGTGGTCCCAAATCTCCGCACTCCAATTAGCATCTGACACAACTTTCAAGTGTCCCAATCCTCTAGTGTTGGCCTTTAGTTAAACCATAACACCTGGAAGTATCCTCCCAACTGACAGTCTATCTGCAATATTTCTCCTCTTGTTCCACAATCTCATAATCATCTCTCGAACCTTATCAGCAAGTTCAGCAACAGGTAAGTCCTTAATGTCTCGTATCCAATTATTAAAAACCTCAGCTATATTATTAGTGATGTAGTCACACTTGATATCTGAATTAAAGCCACACCTATACCACAACAGGTTATGGTAGTCAGTTAACCATTTCACCACTTCTTGTGATTCACATTTGATTGCAGCAATATGCTCAAAGAATATATCTTGATCGTATGCCCTTGCTGCAGGATACATCCTTCCAAACCCTCTAAACTTTTTCTGAAAATTTTTCATAAGATGAAGAAAGCATTCTCTTTGCTCTACCTTTGGGAACACACGCTTCACTGCATTCTCTAAACCCTTACACGCATCTGTGCACACTGCAAGGAGTGGAGGATCACCTATGGCCTTCTTTAGTTGGGTCATAAACCAAGTCCAATTGTCCTCTGTTTCAGAAGCTATAAACCCGAAAGCAAGTGGGTACATCCAATTGTGACCATCAACTGCTACCGCTGAGGCTAATAGCCATTCCACCTTCCATTAAGTGCTGTAGAATCTATGCTCAAGTAAGGTCTACATCCTTCCAAGAAACCATCAAAACAAGGTTTAAGAGCACAGAAAAAACGATGGAAATAAACTTTACCATCCACTTCAAGCACCTCAATTTCCACCACACTCCCAGGTGACCTCTTCAATACCTCAGCCTTCCATCTGTACAGCAGCTCAAAACTCTCTTCCCAGCTACCATAAACCTCCGCGAGAGCTATTTCTCTACCCCTCCAGACCGTGTCATATGAAATTGTAACAGAGTGCTCTTTCTGCAACTTTTCCTGCAACTCTTTAGCACCCATATGAGAATAATCCCTGAGGATACTAACAGCCTTGCTAGCTACCCAGTTACGAGATGGTGTAATAGTTTTCACCCTCATCGTGGAAACACATGTATGGTGATCAGTTAAAACTGTGACCTGCAATTACACAATTTGTGAGAATTATATGAAATAAATTCAACAAATTAAGTCATCTAAATCTGAACTACATAAAAATATTTTCACCTCTACAGTGCTTGCACCCTTATGCTTTGAACCATTGATTTTCCAAGGGCAGTCACCAGTGGACTTGTAGAAACCTCTAAACCTGGTCGGATCAGACTTCTCAGTTCCCAAATCAAACTCTTCGTTGATGGCAAATTACCGCACTGTCATCCTAAACTCTTTCATAGATGGGTAGATAGTGCCAAGGTCTATCTTGGGGTGGTCCTTATCATATGAAATTACCAACTCACTTGGTATAACATCACTAGTAGGAATTGCAGCATCATTATCATTATCGACACTCTGCATATCCATTGATTGATCATTTGGTGCAGCTCTAAGCCCTAAAAGCACAGATATTTGATTTTCACTCAAAAGTTCAATTCTTCCTTCCTCATCGTGTGACTCTACTATCTGCAAGTTGTCCCAGTCAACTTGTGGTATAGGATCATCAACCTCCATATCAAACCTAAACCAAATATCGTTTGCAGTTTACGGTTTACACAAAAAAATTTTGAAAAAAAAAAGAAACAAAAAAGCGAAAAGGCTACATCACCACACCTCGGAGGCAGTGCACGTTGCACCATGTCAGGCAGCGTCGAGGGCACAGAGTCTCCGTCGAGCGCAGGTGCCAGCGAAGCCGTGTCAACGCCGATCAGCGAGGGCACGTCCACCACGAGGGACGGACTAGGATCTGGCGGGGCGCGTGATGACGTTGGGGTTGCATCTAGCCTGCCGAGCGCATCGGCTGCTTGCAGCAAGCTGAGCGCGCCTGCTGTCGGGGCAACGACGAGGGGCGGCGAGGTCACTCCGAGTTCCACCGTGGTCGTGCCGACGGCTGCCGAGGTTGCTGCGAGTTCCTCCATGGTCGTGCCGACAGCCATCGTGGTCGCTGCAAGCGCGGGTGACGACGTGGCGGTGCTGAGCACGGGTGGTTGTGTGGCGGCGGCGAGCGCGTCCGCCGGCGGTGCCGTGTCACGGCCGCCCTGCATCGTGGACGTCTAGGGCACGCGAGCGTTCTTCGTTTGCGAGTGGATAGATTTGAGCTATCTTTCTGACGTCTAATGCAGTTTGCGAGTGGATACGGATTTTGCGTTCCTGTAGTACAATTACATTATAAAATATATTGCTCCGTATTCTCGTTCCCTTCCATAAACATGACACTGATCTTTCTGACGTCTGACGCAGGTGCGAACGGTGATCCCCTAACGTCTCCCAACAGCCAGGGTAGAAATGTCTTTTCATGTGGAGAACAATCCCAAAAAACAGAAACAAAGGAGCTAAATAGGGATTATGGCAACAAAAACAAAGTGTACATGTTTAGACTGGCAATTTTACGAAGTCAATTTTTTGAAAGGCAATTTTGCGAAGCCTATTGTTTGTAATGGCAAATAGCCAATTTTCTCGAAAAAACAAGCTCCATCGAATCGACATTTTTACAGACGCATTCCATGCATACTTTTCCACTCCTATAGCGAACAGGGCGTAGATTCGTAATGTACTACGTACTACGCAACAAGTACTACTCCCTCGTGTTGGTAAGTGTTCTACTCTGTTCACACTTCATCCGCAAATACGGCAGCATCGCGTTTCAAAGTGCCGTATCACAGTGTAGTCCCGCACTTATTAATCGTTCTTTCGCACAGTGTAATTCCTCGCTACTCCTAGACATACCAACGTAAGGAGAGGTAGAGGAAGACCGAAGTTAATATGGAGAGGCAATAAAAAGATATTTAAAGGGTTATGATATACCTAGAAAATTTTATTTGGATTGGAGTGTTTGGAAATCAGCTATTGACGTGCCTGAACCGTGAATAGGGGCTAATATTAGGTTTCAACTTTAGTCTACCCCAACTTGCTTGAGACTAAAAGGCTTTCAGCCTGTTCGCTTGCTCGTAAACGATCGTAAATTTATAGCCGGGAATAGTGTTTTTCTCTCACACCAAACCAGCCAGCAGTAAATAATCCACGATTGTTTACGGCCTCCCGAACAGGCTGTTTGTTGTTGTTGTCGTCACTAGACAGTAGTACAATTCAAGACATCCAAAGGCAAAAGGTTCAGTACTTCAGTTACAAGATTTTGAACGCTTAAATATAGGAGACCACATGTCTATAATGTCTTGCTTCTTACTCCTACATCATAATGCAACTCAGACCAGCTGCGCCTAACAAATACATCGGCCAACTTGGCGGCTAATGTTCCATCGTCAAACCAAACAGCATTCGTCAGACATTCGTAGAGTCCACGGCAACCGAAAGCACCTAGCAGAACTGTAGAACAGAGAAAGTGAGATACATAAGGATGCATCTGCTCCAATGCTCCGAAACAGCAGCGAGTCGCCAAAAGAGCCCCCGGCCCGGATGAGTACTAGTCCTGCAAGCGAATAGATGCAGTTAGAACTTATAGAAAATAGAAACCACCATTGCAGAAAGCATATGCTTCCAAAACATTTACTTGAAGTGTTTTCCACAGTTATAGTGCCAAGGCATAATTTGAAGGGTGGAATGTTCACAATTCAATTCAGCATAATGTCAATTGCTCAGAAATAGTTTCGACTAAGAAGGGAAAAGGTGAAAAAAAAAACTAACATGTTTTTTTAATTAGAGAGGTGACAACCTTATTGCAGTAAGCACTAATGTAGAAAACACACAAATACACATCATCAATTTCAGTTTGCTGTTACTGAAAGATGAGAAAGTTGAAATAGTGTAGCTCCCAAACAAATTAACTTGTGTGACCAACCCTAGCTAGATTGAACATGGAACAGCATATGAGATTGCGATCCCAATACAAGAATAGGCAGAAACCCAATATCACCAAAAGGTTAGTGTATCTGAGCTTAGGCTGATTAGCCAGTATTTTACAGCAGATGTACTCAAAAGACCATCTTTTTGTACACTGACAACGTTGTTTGGGAAACACTACTATGGTAGCACCACTCAGCTCAGTTGCTTATAATTAGGCCCTTTCGCTTGGCTGAAAAAACAAACCAAAACACTGTTCCGGCTGAATTATTGTGAGAGAAAAACACTGTTCCGGCTAAAAAAAACAAGCTGCATAGTACGGATTATAAGGTCAAGTGACTTTAAACTGCAACCAGGTGAGCCCGTCACAATCACATGTACAAACACTAGAAACAACGAAGTTCCATAAAGTTATGCCAAGTGAACAGGTAAAAGTTTTAGAATATTTGCTTAAGCGCTGGAGTTCCATAAAGTTATGCCAAGTGAACAGATATAAGGTCCACATTATGGAAACTGAAATCAATAAATAGTACCCAGACTAAACACATGTCAACAATGAAACAGCCTCACTGGGATACAAACCCTTCTAAATTTGAAACAATCGTCCAAAAGTTTGTCAATAAATTAGTGCTCGTCTTTTCTATTTCATTCATAATTTGTTGAATACAGTGGGATGCTCCATGAAAAAATTATTTTCAGAGTACAAGGCTCCTACATGGCAACAACTTTACAAAACAGCAAGCAGATCATGAGTGGCTTCCTGACTACGCTTTCCCTTTGCTACAGCAAAGAATACTAGCACAAGAAAAATCATGCTACTAGGAACAGACTGCAAGTATCTAACGTAAGCAAATTGTCTAATAGCAAGTGCACTATGTGGTGACCATAAAGATCTAAGACTTACATGAACCCACAAACATAAAGCTATTCCAGCATCACAGTCACATGACAGTAATTCAAAGGCATGTGAACCACAAAAGTCAAGATAAGGGGGGAAAAAAGCATACCTCTCCATATCCTTGAATCCTCCTTGGTGACATAGATGGTGGGAAACTAAAATATGGATGGGCATCAAAGGTACCACATATCCTACATACTCTCTCAATATTTAAAGACTTAACCTCGAGAGAGATAAACTCTGAATATGTTGTATCCTGTTCTTTTATAAGGTGAGCTAGGAAAATGTATCCTTCAGCATGACCAGTAATAAGAAATTTACTAGTACCATGGACAGGCAATGGGATGGTACTCTTAAAATGCCACTTATAGGACTTATTGTTAGAATTGATCTCATCCGTCTTGACCCAACGGTTGAGATGGACCCCTTGACCGCGTCTTGATCGGGGACGTTCATCCATCTAGTGGTTGGTGGCCCCCCGTCGCACAGTGCCTATAAAGAGGAGGTGGGGCAAACGGCTCTTGACACGAGGTTCACTGCTACAGTAACAGCTCCACTGTCTTAACCCTAATCCGATCCAAAGGGAGGCACTGCCAGCAACGGGAAGCGTCGCCAGCATCTCCACCATCGCCCCTGCACCACCCCGACGTCCACGCCGCTGCCGGGACGTCACTGCTATCTCTTCACCACCACTGGACGTCTACGACTTCACCACCAGCACCACGGTGGGAACCACGGCGGACTCCTCCTCCAAGACTGACGGTCAAATACCTCTGCACCTCTCTCTCTCTCTTCCTCTAGTCTCCCTTTCTAGTTCGTGTCCCAAGATCATCCACTTATTTATCTCGAAAAAAAATAGAAATCACCCTCTGATCTACACCTAGATGGTCCAAAGTATTTAACATTGGTATCAAAGCGAGGTTTCCCTAGGCGTGGATCTTGTCAGGGGCAAGAAACCGATTAGAAAAGAAAAGATAGACGAGATCCGTTCGGGTCTAGACAGAGAAGGGGTCAGCCGAACCCTAACCCTACGAAGAAGCGCGTGGGGAAGAAGAACAGTCTCTAACCCTAACTGGGTGAAGTTGGAAGGGGCTCGGCTTCAAGACCGCTTGATCCGAACCCTAAACCCGCGACTAGATCTCGGGGAAAGAAATAGAAAGAAAAAGAGAGAAGAAGGTGATTCGAAATTTCACCAAACTCTAACCCTAGAAGGGAAAAGAAATGGACGGCGTGGGAAATTCACCAGGGCTCCTCCGCCGCTGTCACCACCACCACCGCGCGGGAAGATTGACCGCGCCGCTGCTTCACCGGCGTGCGGGAAGTCATCACGGTCCCACTTTGGGCTCAGGGCAAAGGGTGCCACCACAAAGCCGCTCGACGACGGCGCGCTCAGCCTTGGGCGAGCGCGCGTGCCGATGAGGGGCCCCACCGCGGTGCCGCCATCTCTCCTCCGGTCGCCATGGGCGGCTACCTCTTGCTTGATGTGGGGCTAGAACAGAGGAGAAGGGGAGGGAGATAGATCGGCTGGCCGGCTGGAGACTCATAGCGGAGGCGGCGGCGCCACCTCCTCGCAGTTACCGTGGCCACCGCCACCTTTTTTCCTCCGCCGTAGCCGCTCCGTTCGGTGGAGAGAGAGGAAAGGGAGAAGAGAATGAGCTAGGGTTACGGGGGAAGCATCGGCCGACATTTTGTTCAGTCGAGAAGGGCGGACGACCGTCCGATCCGATCCGAAGGTCACCGTTCACCGGGCCAGATACGGCCCAGGCAGGATGGAGAATTGCCGGCCCAGGCCCAGGTTGTGGCCTAGGCGCGGCGAGCGCGGCAACACACGCTGGGCCGCGGGCCGGCGCGCGTGCAAGATGGGCCGCCGGACCGGTTTTGCTGCTGGGTTGAGCAGACAGTGAACAAATGAGTCCATTTTTCTTTTTTCCTTTTCCAATAAAATGTTATTTCCTGAAAAATGATTAATGGCTCAAGAAAAAAAATTAGAAAAGAGAATTTTCCTGTGGGCAAAATTCACTAGTTTAAGATTTACATGTTTCCTCTACAAAGTTAAAGTTTATTGTCTTCTTATTAAATTCGAACCAATGGGAGAATTTAATTTGAAGAGCAGTTATAGTTATTCAGTAAATGATAAAAAGTTAATCCTTCAGTTAAAATTGGAACCAACGGGAAAATTTTAATTGGAGGAATAGTCTGTTGATAGTTAAAGTTAAATTATGGTATTGTTATTTTCTGACCAACGTTGATGATAACAATATTATAATTCTATGAGTTCTATATTTAAAGTTTAAATCTCTGATTAATTTTACATCAAAGTGACCAATTTTCAAGAGAATAGATAAAGATCAAGGAATGCCCTTAAACTAGAGAAATGTATTTTCATGTTTCCGCTGCAATGAAGTTGATTGTCTTCTAATTAAATTCGAACCAACGGGAGAACTTAATTTTGAGGAGCAGTTCTATGTTTGAAAGATTATTGAATTTCTATACGTTAATTCTATTTTTGCCCAACGCTGATGTGGAATTAATGTAGAAGAATAATGTTTTATTCTATTTCTGCCCAACGGTGATATAGAATAGAACATAAAGATTTCAAAGTTTAATGAGCATTATTGTTGAATATTTTTTCAAATAAAAGACCTCCATGCTTTCATTCTTGAAGGCAGTAAGAGAAATAAGCTAGGTACTTATGACTCAGATGATGAAATGCCTAAGGGCAAGTTATGTATGAAAGAATGCCATTGTTTAAGAGACTGTGTTCTCTTTAAAGAATGGCTTCAAAAGAAAACAATTCTAGCATATTGATCCAAGAAAAGAGATAGATCAATGAGAGTCTTCATTGAGAAATATCTTTTATGTACTCTCCGTGAAGAAGAATTTATTTTTAGTTTCACTTATGAGAGTTGTAAAAGTCATATACATGTTTAATTTGACCAACATTGGATTAAACATGTGTGTTAAAAGAATATTCAGATTTATTTCTGAATTTGATGATTGAACACGAGCCAATCCTGGTATTTATGTCCGTTTAAGGGAATTATCTTGCATGACGGTAAAAGTTTGTGATAGTATCCGCATGACGGGAAAAGTTTGAGAAAATACCCACATGGCGGGGTAAAGTTGGTATAGTACTTATCTCGCATGGCGGGAGGAGGATGTGATGACTCATGTGCTCTAAGTGTATCCTGCACATGGAGAGAAGTTTGGGATAGCTCTTATGCTATCCTAGTATTGACCGTACACTCTAATTGTGTCATGGTCATTAAGTACTCAATGAGTTTAAGAACAAAAGAAAGTTGCATGTGAACCAAAAGATAAGAATGATATGCAAGTGTGACTTGCAGAAGTGTTGATAATAATAGACTATGTTGAGTTTTGAAGTGTAATGAGGAAAATGTACTCCCATATGAATTTTGTTTGCATGATGTAATCATGTGGATGAAGTAAATAATCAAAGTTTCCTCATTCACAAGAGTTCTAAATGTTTCGAAATTATGGTAGAAAAGTTCATACCACATTTCAAGGGGGAGAAATGTAAGATTAATTAAGAAAGACAATTAAGAAAGATACTTTCCCATACTTCAGATAATGCAATGCATACTATGCATTGAAGGTAAAAGTGATCTATAAAAATGTGATCGTTGAGGGAGTAAGACGGTCATAATAACGATACCCCTAAAGTAAAGAAATAGCTAAATTCCTGGACCTTTTACAGTTCTAATAGGAAGATAGCATAGTTGGCTAGTATTCAGAGTTATCAAGGCAGTGCTAAACGCGCCATATGAGTTTTTAGCAGATTAAACCCAAAATAAGAAATTTGAAGATACACCATCTTTACAGAAGATAGAGTAATCTGGGGGAGTATGGTATGTACATACCTAAGGCTTGAATAGAAGTGGGATTACATATCCACTATAGTGTTTTAGAGCAACAAATTGCTTAATACATTTTGATGTTGTATGACATATACAACACCTGATGTTAGCTCTTAAAGAAGATGAATAAGTAAATAAGGATCTTGTGACACAGGAGGCTATAGAACAATTGCCTTTTTGGCAATGAAGAGTAACAATAGCCCCATATGAAAGAAGTGCCACGAGGCCCCAGAAGGTCTCAAAGAATAAGAAAATCAGATATTTCTGGTGACTAAGGAGTCAATGTTAAGAAAGAAATTCAAATGGAGGGTAATTCCACCTCATTTTAAAAAAGGCCATGAGAGGCGTTCACTCGTCTAAATGGCAAGAAGCAAAGGAAGATGAAATAAAATTAATAAATACCAACGATGTTTGGGACTTTGAAGAAATTCCCAATGGAGCCAAAATAGTAGGCTATAATGGGTCTGCAAGACAAATGTGACTCCAAAGGGAATATGGAAAGCTATAAAGCGCCACTTGTGGCGAAATGATTTACACAAAGAGAAGGAATAGATTATAATGAGAATGCAATGATTCTTTTAGAATCATAATGGTGTTAATGGCACACTATGATTTACAGTTACATCAGAAAGATGTAAAGACACATTCCTCAACGGGGATTTGTATGGAAAAGTTTACATGGCATAACTCAAAAGGTTTTATCATGGAAGGAAAAGAACGTAAGGGATGTTGCCTGAAGAAATCAATTATGGATTAAAGCAAGCTTCAAGACATTGGTACTTGAAGTTTGACAGTACAATAAAAAATTTTGGGTTTAAAGAGAATGTAGAGGATAATTGTATTTATGCAAAGTTTAAACATGGGAAATCAATTTTCCTAATCCTGCACGTGGATAGCACCTTGCTCGCTAGTAGTGGTGTTAATCTACTGTTGGAGAAGAAGCAGTTCTTGTCCTCAAGTTTAAATGAGAATGATCTTGGTAAAGCGTCTTTCGTTCTAGAAATTGGAACTTACCGAGACAAAAGGAAAAGGGGTATTAGAACTATCTCAAGCGTATACTTAGAGAAAATTCTAAAGAAATAAAGTATATATGTGAATAAACCTGCATCTGTTCCTATAGTCAAGGGTAATAGTTTTGGGAACTTTCAGTGTTCCAAGAACCAATGTGAGATCGAAAGGACGTCCTATATGCTTCAGCTGTTGGAAGCTTAATGAGTGCTTATAAGTAAGAACTTAACCTAACATAGTTCATATATCCAGGATGTTTTGGCAGAAGTCTAGTCCAGATATAGATCACTAGAATGGAGTTGAGAATGTTTTGCAATTGTGCAAAGATTTATAGGCCTCATGGTGAGTAAGAAAGAATAAGTACTCTCAAATAGTTGTGGGTACAAATGTTAAATTTTGACGAGATGTTTAGTGAAACCCACATAGTAGCTAACACTCGCAGTTGGAGTTTTATTGTGGAAAAGCTCCAAAGAAACAGTTGTGGTGTCATCAAAGATGCATACCCATAGTATAGCTTGTTATGAGGCTTAAGGACAGGCAAAATGGTTAAAAGAACTTACACCCGGAATTGATAATGGTATACAACAACAATAACCATTTAAGTAGTTTGCTCCCATAACAATGGGTCAAGTGTGGTGCCAAACACATTGACGTTAAAGTTATACGTTGTGAAGAAGAAAGTCCAGAATCATACTAAAAGTATTAAAGTAACAAGCAAGTGCTTACGGATCCACGTACAAAAGGCTTACCACCCAGTGTGTTTGGAGAACACACAGTTGACATAGGTTTATGGTATAGCCAATGATTTCCAGACAATAAAGGGCCCAAAAGTTAAAGAATCTATTTCAGAACAGAGATGTGTATTGTAGCTGTTAAGTCTATCGACGATTGACTGTGACGATGAAGCATGCTCTATGCACTAATCTGTGATGGAACAAATAAAAGTGAAAGGGATTAAAGTCAAAGTTTAAAGTTAAAGTATGAGTGGAGATCAAGAGGGAGAATGTTAGAATTGATCTCATTTGTCTTGACCCAATGGTTGAGACGGACCCCTTGACCGCGTCCTGATCGGGGACGTTCAGCCATCTAGTGACTGGTGGGCCCCTGTCGCACAGTGCCTAAAAAGAGGAGGTGGGGCAAACAGCTCTTGACACGAGGTTCACTGCTACAGTAACAACCCCGCTGTCCTAACCCTAATCTGATCTTGAGGGAGGCACTGCCAGCAACGAGAAGCGTCGCCAGCATCTTCACCATCGCCCCTACACCACCCCGACGTCCACGCCGCTACCGGGACGTCACTGCTATCTCTTCACCACCACTGGACGTCTATGACTTCACCACCAGCACCACGGTGGGAACCACGGCGGACTCCTCCTCCAAGACTGACGGTCAGATACCTCTGCACCTCTCTCTCTCTCTCTTCCTCTAGTCTCCCTTTCTAGTTCGTGTCCCAAGACCATCCACTTATTTATCCCGAAAAGAATATAAATCACCCTCTGATCTACACCTAGATGGTCCAAAGTATTTAACACTTATCAGTGTCATTTTGCAACAAGGTGTGATATTCCAAAGATGTGCCTTCGTCAAGTGGACTAAGCATCCCAACCTTGCCTTCCCCTGATTCCACAACGATGATATTTTGCTTTTCATGATGAGGAGGGAGGTCATATGTGGATAACTCCATAGTGTTCATGTCAAGCTTGACCAACTTGTTGCTGCAGTTTACTTTCCAATAGAAGCAACCATAGACACATTGGCCTAAAATTAGCCTGTCAACTTCTCCATACAAGCCTAAATCAGCCCAACTGATAGATGTACCAGCAGCCCAATGACCAGAGCTTGTAGAGAAGATAAACACTAACAATCTTGTCTTGGATCTTATCTTGGAAATCATCCAGCAGATCACACTGGATGATGTTTCCTCCTCTATGCCTCTAGAAGGGATCAAGGAGACCCTGGAATAGAACATGTCTTGGTTATGGAGGCCGACGGAGGCGAGTAGGTCATCGGTGATAGGAGGCAGCAGCACGTATCGCTGCAACAGGGGGTTGCACACCACGAGGCAGTCTCAGGAGAAGTGGTGCTTCATCCCCATGTTGAGCTTCTTGATCTTGACGCACATGTTCCTGCGTCTGATGAGAACATGCCCACCACGGACATCAAACAGACACCAGTGACACCATCTGGTGGGGCGAGGAAGGAAGTCCAGGGAGAAGTCAGCGGTCCGGGCGACAGCATGGGCGACAGCCATAGAGGGATGGGTGATAGATCATTTTACCTCTAGAATGGTAGATCAGAGGATAAAACTTGGTTTAGATGGGGAAGCTTGGTGATGTATCTCGTCATAAGGCAGCTGCGGCCATAGCACCGTAGTGACTTGGCCGCCGATGTCGTAGCAGTGCAGGCGCGGTGCAGTGATGGCGGTCGAATGCGATGGTGCTTCTCGTCGCTTACAGTGCCCCTTTAGATCGGACTGGGGTTAGGACATGGTGGGGCGCTGATGGTTGTGGTAAACCTCATCCCATGTGTCCCAGCCCCTACCATCCTTTTATGACACTGCGCGATGGGGGGCCATCAGCTAGTAGAAAGGCTAAGCGCCCCCGATCAGGGCACGGATCAGAGGTCCAATTGGCTGTTGGTGGAGATCAACCTAACATTCTCCCCCCTTGATTTTACCTTATGACTTAAACTTAACTTACTTATTCCATCTTGTTCCTGTTCCATCATAGATCAGTGCATAGAGCGTGCCTCATCATCACGGTCAGTTCCCATTAGATTTAACAGCTACAATGCACCTCTCTGTTTTAAAACAGATACTCAACTAGGCCCTTAGTATCCAGAAATCATAGGCTTTCCTATAAACCCATGTCGATTGTGTGTTCTCTGAACACACTTGGTGGTAAGCCTTTGGTAAGTGGATCCACAAGTATTTACTCGGTACTTATGTGCTCAATGCTTTCAGAATGATTTTGGATTTTCTCCTTTACAACATATACCTTGGTGTCAATGTGTTTGACAGCACACTTGACTTGTTGTCTTAGGAGTTAACTTACTTTAAATTATTATTGCTATTGTCTACCATTGTTAAATCTAGGTACAAATTCCCTTAACCTCCTTTTGCCTGTTCCTTAAGCCTCATGTCAAGCTATACTATGGTATGCATCACTGATGACACCACAACTGTTTCCTTAGAGCTTTTCCACAATAATACTCTAACTGCGAGTGTTAGCAACTGTTGTGGATTTTATTACACATCTTGGCAAGACTTAACTTTTGTACCCTCAACTATTTGAGAGTACTTATTCTTTCGTACTCAGCATGAGGCCTATGATACTTTGCTAAATTGCAAGACATTCTTAACTCCATTCTAGTGATCTATATCTAGACTAGACTTCTGCCAAAAATATTCCGGATACATAAACTACGTCAGGGTAAGTTCTTACTTGTACTTGTACACACATCAAGCTTCCAACAGCTAAAACATATGGAACCATGTTCATTTGATCGATCTTATATCAGTTCCTGGAACACTTAAAGTTTCCAAATCTATTACCCTTGACTATAGGAGCAAGCGTAGGTTTACTTGCATGCATACTTTATTTCTATAAAATCTTTTCTAAGTATGCCTTTGTGATAGTCCTAATACCCCATTTTCTTCTATCTCGGTGAATTTCGATTCCTAGAACCAATGACGCTTCACCAAGATCATTCACATTGAAACTTGAGGACAAAACCACTTCTTCTCCAAAGATAGATTGACATCACTACTAGTGAGTAGAGTGTCATCTATTCACAGGATGTGGAAAATGAATTTTTCATCCTTGAACTTCGCATAAACGCTATTGTCCTTCTCATTTTTTAAAACCCAAACTTTCTCATTGTTTTCATCAACTTCAAATACTACTGTCTAGAGACTTACATTTAACCCATAAATGGATTTCTATAGGCGGCATCCCATATGTTCTTTTCTTCCATGACAAAACATTTTGGGTTGTGCCATGTAATCTGTGTTCTCTATAAATCCCCATTGAGGAATGTCATCTTTATATCCATCTGATGTAACTCTAAATCGTAATATACGATGGACACCATTATGATTCTAAAAGAATCCTTACATAAGACTGGAGAGAATACTCTCATTATAATCTATTCATTCTATTTGTGTAAAGCATATTGCTACAAGTCATGCTTTATATCTTTCTGCATTCCCTTTAGAGTTACATTTTATCTTGTAGACCCATTAACAACCTACTATTTTGGCTTAATTAGAAATTACTTCTAAGTCCCAAACATTGTTGGTATTCATCGAATTCATTTCAACTTTCAAAGCTTCTTGCCATTTAAACGAGTAAATGCTTCTCATGGCTTCTTCAAGTGAAGTGGGATCACTCTTCATTTGAATTTCTTTATTGACACAGACTTTATAGTCATCAGAAAAAACTAGTTTACTAATTCTTTGAGACCTTCTAGAGCCTCACCTACTGGCACTTTCATATGGAGCTATTGTTGCTCTTCATTGCCAAGAGACAATTGATTCTACAGGCTCCTGTATCACAAGATCCTTGTTTATATTATTCATCTTCTTCGAAAAGCCAACAACAGGTGTTATATAAGTCATACAACAGCAACAGTATTGAGAAATTCATTGTTCTGAATCACTGAAGTGGGCATGCAGTCCCGCTTCTCTTCAAGTCTTAGGTCTCTACATACCTCTACATACCATGCTCTCCTAGATCTTTCTATCTTTTCTAAAGATAGTGTATTTTCAAATATCTTATTTTGGGTTTAATCCGTTAAAACCTCATATGGCGCTTTAAGCACCACCTTAACATCTTTGAGGCTGACTACGCTATCTTTTTGTCAGAACTTTAAAAGATCTAGGAATTTAGCTATTTTTCTGCTTAGGGGTATCATTATTATGACCATTGTACTCCTCCGACGGTCGCATACATCTTAATTAATCTTTATCTCACTCTTGATGAAGAGTATATTTCTTAATTAATCTTTATCTCACTCTTAATTAAGAGTATTTTTCTTAATTGATCTTAATATTCTCCCCCTCGAAATATGGCATGAACTTTACTGCCATAATTTTGAGAACTATTAAAAAACTTGTGAACAAGGAGACATATATGACTTACTTCATTCACATGATTATGTCATGCGAACATAGTTATTTCTTGATTTGTATAGGAGCACTTTCCTTATTTCACTTCGAGAACTCAATGAGGTCTTTCATTAGCAGTGCTTTTGCAAGTCACGCTTGCATCTTTTCTTATCCTTTGGTTAGTATTGACTATGATGATGCATTTCTATTGTGCCACGGTCAATGCTCGGCCAACATAAGAGCTACCTAAACTTCTCTCGCTATGCGGGATACAAAACATGTGAATCATCATAAAACTTCTCCCGCCGTGCAGGATTAACTAGCATAAGTACTATGCCAAAACTTCAACCCATGCGGGATAGATCTATACAAAACTTAGTCATGACGACTAAAACATTCACTTATACTTTATTTTCCAATTAAATCTTTCCGTTGGTTCCAATTTAATCAGAAAATTATTAAACTAACAAAAATTGTCATGAACTGGCTTGACTCAAACCTTTTCATTCACATACCCTAGCATTGCAGCCCGTTGGCATGTAGTTGAGTGATCTTGTCGGTTAAAAATAAAACATACAATATGCTTCTGCATCAATTCTACATCACCGTTGGACAGAAAATAGAATTGATGCATTAAAACTCATAAATTAACTTGAAATCCATATAACTACTCTTCAAAATTAAATTCTTCCGTTGGTTCAAATTTAATTAGAAGATAATCAACTTCATTGCAGCAGAAACATGTTGATAAGATACATTATATTAGTTCAGGAGTATTTCTTGGTCCTTATCTACTCTCTAAAAATTGACCATGTTGGTGTGAAATTTATCAGAGATTTAAACCTCAAACTTAAATTTATTATAATATTGTCATCATCAACGTTGGTCAGAAAATGACAATACCATAATCTTACTTAAATAAAATGAACTACTCTAATTAAATTTTCCCGTTGGTTCCAATTTAATTAGAGGATAAATATGATCATAATTTACTAAATATAACTGCTCTTCAAATCAAATTCTCCCGTTGGTTCGAATTTAATTAGAAGATAATCAACATTAAACTTTCAGTGAAAACTTGATAAATTATTTATCTACTTTTCAGAAACATCTCATTGTACTTATCTACTCTGAACAATTTATCCCATTGGTTCAAAATTGAATAGAGATGAAAAACTAATCAAAATTCATCAAGATTCACTTCTGAAAATAAATAAACAAATTTATAATTATTATTGTGCATTCGGCCCGACCCTTTAGACGCTAGCGTGTGGCCCAACACGCAGCAGCAGCGCGTGGCCCAGTAATGCACAGTAGCGCGCGGTCTAGTAGCGCTTGCGCACGTGCTGGCGGTGCCTCCCCGCGCCCAGGCCGCAACCTGGGCCTGGGCCTGGATTTCTCTCGTTCGCTTGGGCTGAATTCGGTCCGTGCAATCCCTGTCGTCTGTCTTGATCCGACGGCTGTGCGCAACGATCGGGAGATCAAAAGTCACCCCCTCTCGGTCGGCCTCCCCCAAACCCTAACCTCATTCAGTCTTCTCCCCCTTGACCCTCTCTCGCCAAGCGGGCGCCGCCCAGTTGTCCAAAGAAGGAAGATGGCACTGCCGTGGGCCCCTTCGTCAGTCAACCCTGAAAACCCTAAACCTCATTTCCTCACCCCCCCCTTCTCTCTTAGTGCCGAGACAAAAAAACTAGCGGCGGCCGCCCGTGGTGGCCGAAGGAAAAGAGTGATGGCGCCGCTGTGGGGCCCCTCGCCAGTGAGCGCGCTCACCCGAGGCTGAGCGTGCCGCCATCGAGCGGCCTTGCGATATTGCCCTTGACCCCCGAGCTTGAGGCAGAGGCTCCATGGTGGCATGGCCTCCCCAGACGGCGGCCTGGGAGCTGCTTCCCGCGCGACGTCGGCGGTGGTGATGGCGACTGGTGAGCCCTAGGTAGGCCCCTGTCCCCTCTGTCCATCATAGATCGGATTAGGGTTAGTGTTACTTCTATTTCTGCTCGCGCCCCCGGCGGCTCGGGGTGGCTTCCCGCGCGACATCGAGATGACGGCCGGCAGTGGTGACGGTGGGGAAAGAACCTAGTTAGGTCCCTTCCTCCTCTCCGTTCTGTGATCTAGGGTTAGGGTTTGAGAATGGAAATTTTTTATTTTTCTTCTACATTTGTTTTCACTTTTCTACCCCAGACTCAATCTTCACAGTACAAGAAACCTGGCTCTGATACCATTGATAGATCATAGTACCTCTAGAATCATAGATCAGGGGATAAAACTTGACTTAGATGGGGAAGCTTGGTGATATACCTCGCCCTAGAGCAGTTGCGGCCATAGCATCGCAGTGACATGGCCGCCAGTGTCGTAGCAGTGCAGGCACGGTGCAATGACAACGGTCGAAGGCGATGGTGCTTCCCGTTGCTTACAGTGCCCCTTTAGATCGGACTAGGGTTAGGACACGGTGGGGCATTGACGGTTGTGGTAAACCTCATCCCTTGTGTCCCAGCCCCCACCGTCCTTTTATGGCACTGCGCGACGGGGGCCCATCAACCAGTAGAAAGGCTGAGCGCCCCCGATCAGTGCGCGGATCGGGGACCCAATTGACCGTTGGGCCAATTGGTGGAGATCAACCTAACAATGGGTTGCCTCGACAGGGTGGAAGCCAGCTGTGTTGAGGAAGCCGAGAAGTGGCGGCGGGTGGACGGAGCGGTATCGGCCGAGGAAAGACGGGTTGCTGATGAGGCTGCGGAAGGAGATGCACGTGGCGGAGGCACGGGCGAGATCCGTGGCGGATGCGGCGCGGAGGAAGATCTCCTTGAGGAGCTCGCTGATGATTGCCCGGCGGCGGCCGCTCCGGCTCCATGGCATCGAGGCTGGGGAGGACCGGGTGAGCACGCGACACCATGGCCGACGTGCCTCCCACCGCCGGCGGAAGAGAGGATGGGAATCGAGGATCGAATAGGACTTGGGTACGCCTGAACAACAACAGCTTTGGAGAGTGGCGACCAGCAGCGTGAGTCACGGAGAACGGATGGAATGGAATGGCTCCTGAAAGCATGTTCATGGGCCAGGCCCATCTTATCGAGCTGAGCTTTGAGTTCGGACCAGCTTCAGTTTTTTTAATTAAAAAAGTTTTAGCTGCTTCTCTAGTAGAGCTAATTCTCTGATAAGTTGATCCCTCAAAAAAAATCTCTGATAAGTTAAAGTTGTTTTAAAAAAATTAGGTGAACAGATTCTCTGTCTTGTGGCTGAGAAAGAACAAATATCCAATATGCCTCTGACTAGCTGAATTGTTATAACTATTGAATTGTATGTTTGCCTATGCTTTTAAATTTACCAAAATCCATACCAAACGGGCATTCATACCAAAAGATCTACAACCAACACAGGATGTTCAACTCTATTCCCAAATACGGCGCAACATCATCAGGTAAGTGGCATGGGTGATTACTAATTTTATTTACATCTGAAGCACTGTTCCAAAGTACTTTGTTTGAGGAAAACTACTGAGGGAGGAGCGATTTTTTACATTTACTCTATCACAACCACAGAGATTTTATCTATATTTATATATCTAATATTAAAGTAAATTCGCTAGTAGGAGCAAAACTCATTCAGAGTCTCATTAGGCTTTCTGTGTGGAGCAATTCGCAAAAAAAAAAAAAGGCATTTCTGTGTGGAGCCAAAGTGGGCCTTCTGCTCTGGGCAATCGAGCTCAAATGGCCCTTTTAGTCTAGACCTGTTCTGATGCAGTTACAGTTTCTTATTTATACCTTTTTTTTTAAAGCTAGCTGACTGTTATGCACAGAGAACATTACACACCAGAGTGAGAGAGATATAGCTAGGATTCCGAGCGTGCAATCAAATGTAGGAACTCGAAAGAGAGTCTTCACAGTGGTACTATAGACAAGAATATGATTCATTGCTTTGATGCTGCACGGTGCAAACAAGATCAGTTCTTAAAGTCGTTATTCTGTTTGGACGCTGTAAAGCAACACTCTACCGCTTTGCTAATCCCTCAAGCCATCGTCACAAAAGACAATTATGGCATTCATGTTCCTAGGGGACTTGGAATCGCCAATGCAAGGAAAGGATATATATATATATATATATATATATATATATATATATATATATATATATATATATATATATATATATATATTGCGGCTGGCTATAAAATAACTTATTATGTGGTCACTTTGAGTTGCGATAATTACTATGCTAATTCACGAGATTATAGTAACTCCTTACTATATGATTTACTATAACGTTACGGTAAATATCCTCGTGTGTTATCGTAAATATGTATTCATTTTATCATAAATTAGTATATAAAATTATCGTAAATGAAGGTGGCTACAGAATAACTTATTATGTAGCTGGCTACTGAATATACTATATATATATATATATATATATATATATATATATATATATATATATATATATATATATATATATATATATATATATATATATATATAGACACACACACACACCCCTTGGTACGCTTTGTTTTGTCTTGATGCTGCTCTACGCTGTTTGGTTGGGGTTTCCTGGCCCGTTATCAGCTCACGACGCAATCTGATTGTGCTTTTTCCAGTTTGGTTCTGCTCACGGTATACACATCTATAGTACTTCTATTTAACTATACAAATATACATGGTAGCAAAATTTGAGATTCAAACTAAATCTAGAAAAATTCATACGAAAATGACATTTTTTGTCCTCTAGTGTGTATGCATAAAAAATTATTTTCATATTATTTTTTTTACAAAACAAGTTTGAATCCCAAATTTTACTACAATGTACATCTATATATGCACTATGGATGTGCATAGTTTAAATTTTTTTGAAACTCCTAAGGGCATGTTTGCAACGTAGGAAAATTTTTCCGTTTCTGTGTTTTTGCTGTAAGATTGAACTGATTCTTGTGGAATTCCTATAAAAATTTTTGTGTTCCAGACTGGCCCTAAATATATTTTTCTAAATAGTTTTCACGATTCCACCTAGCAGAGGATTTGTACTGAACAAGATGTCTTGCGTCATATGGTTTAGTTACCCTACATGAGTACATGACACGCACTAGTCAGTGTACGATGTGCACCGATGACAGAATCTAATGCTTGCTTGCAGGTTTCAAAGGCAGAAGCTGGAGTTGAGGGATTTGTTCTAAGCTGACACAACACTTTCAATGAGCTGTTATCAGCAAGATTTTAAGAAAGACGTACCAGCCGCAACTGCAAGCAACTGTTTCCGATTCCATTACTCTCAGCGCTGCCATACCGTGTTTAAGGGGGTAAACAAGGGGACAAAACAACTGGAATTTAGATCGCTGCCAGTAAATCTGAAATCTGAATGGTCTCTCAAAGCCTGAAGACTTCTGCTCTTGCTTTGGGCTCCTGCAGGTAAGATCCTGGAGAACAGAGCACTGTTACATTGTAAAGTGCAGTAATAAATTCATTAAATATACATGCAGCTAAATTCACTAATTTGGAATGGTAAGATGCAAAGTACAACACAGAAGCCATGGGAGCATCCTTGGCTTGCAGGGGGTGCATGTCCAAAGCTACGTCGACGGAGCAAGCAAGAGCAAGGAAGGAATCAGGAAAGCTGACACGCCCAAGCTAGGAATTGCGCGCATCAGCTATAAATCCGGCCTGTTCGTTTATGCTGAAATTTGAATTATGCTGACTGTCACCGTTCGTTAGTCACAGCCTCCAACCTCCTCTCGGACTCCAACCTCGAGACAGAGACAGCCATGGCGGAGCCTGGCAAAGAAACTGCTGCTACACCCCCTCCACTGCCTCAAGAAACGGTTCTCCAAGCGCCGGCCGCCGTGGCGGAGCCCAGCTTGGAAGCTGACACGCCGATTTCAGCCTCACAAGACACCGAAACCGCCGGCGGCGGTCCTGCCGCACTCGACTCCGCTCTGCCTAAAGCAGAGTCGGCTGCGGCTGCGGTTGGCGCGCCGGAGCAAACCACGACGGAGGCAGACGGTCAGCCACCTGTGGCAACCATGCCACAGAAAGTTGCCGCATTGCCTCCGCCAGCTGAGACACCGGCGCAAGAGAGTGCGGCGCCGGCCGCACCTACGCCGCCGCCGCCGCCGCAGAAGCAAGAAGGCGGCGTTCCGAAACTAGCCTCCTCGGTGCACGAGGAGGAGAAGGACGCGCCAAAGGCAAGGGAGGAGAAAGGAGAAGAGAAGCCCGCGCGTCGTCGGTGGCGTTGCCTCCGCGCCGCCGTGTGCTTGCTCTTCCTCCGCCCCAAAAGCGGAGAGACGAAGCCGGCGACACCGCCGGGCGACAAGGAGGCGGTGTCAGGCCTGGAGGAGAAGAAGCCGATGCCAGGGGAGATGCCGCCGCCGCCCCAGAAGGACAGCGGCAGCGCTGTCCGTGTTCCATCCAAGCCTGAAGCGGGGAAGGGCGAAGACGAGACGAAGCCGGCGGCGCTGGACGGCAAGCGGCCGGAGCCAGGGCAGGAGCAAGTGGCCACATTGCCTCCGCCAGCTGAGACATCGTCACAGGAGACGACGGCGACGGCGGCTGAGGCTGAGGCTGAGAAGCAACTCGCTGCACCAGTACCACAGCAGACACCGCGGAAGCAAGAAGGAGGCGCTCCGGAACAAGCCCCCTCGGTCCAGGAGGAGAAGGACGCCGCAGCGGCAGCGGCAAGGCCGCAGGAGGGAGAAGAGAAGCCAGCGCGTCGTCGGTGGCGATGGCTCCAGGCTGCCGTGAGATTGCTATTCCTCCGCCCCACAGGCGGAGAGACGAAGCAGCCGACGCCGGGGGGGATGCCGCTCCCGGTGGATAGCGCTGGCAAGGCTGCAGTGGAGAAGGGCGAAGCCGAGATGAAGCCGTCGGCGCAGGATGGCAAGAAGCTGGCGTCGGGGCAGGAAGAGCAGAAGCCAGCGGCGAAGAAGAAGCCGAGCCGGAAGTACAGCGCTGGCGCTGCAAGGAAGGAGAAAGACCAAGACGAAGAGAGCAAGTGCCGCCGTGATGAAACCCAAGCGGGGAAGACAACACCACAGCTCGAAGGGGAGCACCCTTCGCTGAAGAAGTTTCGGAAGGCGGGCAGGCTGGTTCAGTTCGTCATGTCCTTGTACAGCAGGCACCGGTCCAAGGACAAGAAGCCGGCACCGGCTTCCGGTACGGGTGGGGAGGATTCGGAGGAAGACAGCGAGGCCAAGGTAGCGTCGGCGCTGGAGGAGAAGCAGCAGCCGGCCTCAGGGCTGGAGCGGAAGCAGCAGCATCCGAATTGGCCGCGAGAGGAAGTGCGCCTGGAGCACATCCTCGAGGAAGCTTTCACAAGGCTTCTTGCGACGGAGTACAACAAGGAGCTGAGCGGCGTGAGGCAGAAGTGCCTCCTCACCTTCTCCGTCTTCGAGCTCGCCTCCGAGGTGAAGAAGCAGGCCATGATCTATTGGTGGGTGGCGGAGTTCAACCTGCGGCACCGGAGGGATCCAGCGCGGGCTCCTGCTGCTGCCGGTGGCGGCAGAAAAAATGACTCGCCGGCGGCGCCGCAGGGTAAAGGCCGGGACGCTGACAGAAGTGATGATGACGCCGAAGGCATCTTCTTCATGCTTTCTGATCATGGCTTCCTGGTGCCGATAAAGAACTGGTGCAGCAAGGTGATCCATGGCTGCCAGGTGAACCCCCTGGTGCACTGGATGCTGAAGCGCCAGGCGAGGGGTGATCGCTTCGCCGAGCTGGACGGCAAGGGCAGCCCCGCGGACCTGCAACTCAACTCCAGCATCCTTTGCCTGACAGCAGGCAATCGGCCTGTGCTGCAGAAGATGCGCATGGAAGATGAGTCGCAGTCACAGTCACAGCCACAGCCACAGCAGCAGGCACAGGCCAGGAAGAAAGATGAGTCACAGGCCGGGAGAAAAAGCAAGAAGGTAACAAAGGAGCCTCCCCTGCAGGGCAAGGGCAGCCGTGTCCAGGACCAGCAGCAACCGACGGCGAAAGATGAGGCACAGGTCGGGAGCAGCAAATCCATGGCAGCAGCAGATAAGGCACCTTCCCACAAGGACGAGGAAGACTCGACCCAAGCTAAGGACCAGCCAACCAAGGTACAATTCATCAACACTTATTTTCGAATCTATAGTCTATTACAACATTGCAATTGCACGTCTGCATTTCTCAAGATAAGAAATATGGTTGTTCCCCTTGTATATTTCAAACTTCTATTATTACTACATTAGAAGGGTTGGATTCTATAGACACGGTTGGCCAGTAACTCAAGCGTACAGCAGTAAGAAACTCCAATCCGTTCCAAAATTAGAACTTTGTCAAATGCATATGACGTAGATTTTAGAAGTGTCTGATTTCTTATGTGCATATAGTGACTTCTGCAAAAATTGTTTTTCTAGTTCTAACTAACATTCTTGATATTATTATGATATTTCTTCACAAAATTTTATTTTCTTTTTTTTTTCTTGTATGGTCATCATAAGACTCTGCCACATAGTAGTGATCAGAGAAAAATCAAATAAAATAGATTTTGACCCATAATTTCTCTTACAATATATTGCCATTTCCTAAAGAATCAACATAATCTCATAGGCACTTTGAACACAAATCTATTGATGCAAGTTTTATGTCCTATAAACTTATATATAATTTGAATAACTATTTTTCAAAATTTGCAAAGTTTCACTTTTCCCCATACAAATACGATTATCATTCTAGGATGGAGGGGGTACTATTTAGGTGAAAAGCACAGAAACAATCCAAGGGACAACGATACTTTTAGGTTAAGAGAAAATTTCTTCCCAAATACGATTATTTACTCTCTTTTTTGGAGGGGGCACTTTGGTTTATATTTTATCGGAAGCAATGTAATGAGAACCTAGCAACAAATAAAGAGTAAATTACGCGTGTGTGGCTAAATTATTACTATATTGTCATTCAGGTCCGCGTATTATCGAACGGCATATTAAGATCTCTAATCTTATCTAAATGACTCGGTCACTTAGATAAGATTATATATACCCTTATATGCAATTTGATAGCACCGGGTTTTGAAAATCTAGTGATAGTTCAGATACCGTCCATGTATCAACATATTAGTTCTTCTGATAATAAAATTGTATTTGCATGCATAATTTCCTTTCATTCGGCCCAATTCTTTTTCTCAATTTAAGGCAACCAGTGCCTGCAACACACTATATTAGTAGATGCCTAATGTGTTAGGCGAATGAACTTAATTCTAATTTTGTTGTACAAGCTATGTACTACTACATTTCAAGTTTGCAACGATATATATGTACTGACTAATGTGCACAAGTACACATAAATGATGTTCCTGACACATACACTTTGTTGTAGGGAGCACAAAACATCAAGCTGGGACATGTTAATGAGATTCCACCATTATTATTTGAAGGGAAGCGAGTGATCCTCAATGTCAATGCACATGTGTACCCCATATCCAAGTCCGCATTCTTGAACCTTGCCGAATGCTTAGTTGTGCTGCAGCTTGGCCGGTGGAATAATCTTGACGACAAGACATACATGGAGGTGGATGGCCTGGAGTCACGGAATGCCATCGGCTTGCTCAAGAACCTTCGATACCTTGGTCTCCGTGGGCTATCACGGTTAACGGAGCTCCCAAAAGGGATCGAGAGCCTTAAGAAACTTGTAATCCTAGACATGCGAGGCTGCCAAAACCTAGTCAAAGTGGTGGCAAGTGTCATCAAACAATTGAAACAGCTTACCCATTTGGATCTCACTGAGTGCTACATGTTGGAGCACATTGGCCAAGGAATCACATCCCTCACAGAGTTGAAGGTGTTCAAGGGCTTCGTGTTCGCAACTGGAACACAAGGGAACAAGGCATGCCGAATACAAGACCTCAGAAAGTTGAAGAAGCTCCAAAAGCTCACTGTTAGCATCACCACTGATGCTAATGTAGGCAAGGGTGAGATGGCAGATCTTAAGTACCTCACTAGCCTTCGGAAACTCACAATTACATGGAGTGAGATACCAAGCATACTGGAGGGTGACACGGAAAAGGTGAAGAAAAAGCGAGAGGAACTTGTTGAGAGATGGACCAGCTTTCAGTTGCCAAAAGACCTCATGAAACTGGACATTCGGTGCTACCCCAAGTATAAGCTACAACTTGAATGGCATAAGAAGCTCGAGAAGCTCTACTTGAGAGGTGGAGACATGAAAAGTTTTTCCACAGAGAAATCAACCTCCATCAAGACATTACGTCTGAGGTATCTCAAGAAGTTCACAATGAAATGGAAGGATATCTGTTCAGAATTGCAGAATATTGAATATGTGGAAATTGTGGTTAATAATAAGGATGCAACACAAGAAAAGGATAAGGATGTGGATACCAAGAGTATAGAGGAAGAGATCAAGCATGTGATGAAGATACCAAATTTTACATTGGATGGGCATGGGGTGTGGACGAAGGATGAGAAGGAAAAAAGATCCCCTGAGATTAGGTAGTAAAGAAGTTCAGGAAGATGCCATGGGAAAGAATGAAGGTGCACTATCTAACTTGCATTATTCTTCACCTTTGTATAGTAATGTAATCTTTATTCCTAAACATATCATGACTCAATCTCAAGGGTTCTTAGTTCATTCTTTGATCATGTTTATTTTTCAGCATCTGGACCATCAGAACCAACTGAAGATTCTCGTACAAAAGATGCTAGCGCCATCACAAGTGTTAATAAGGATGGCGACAAAGTTGCTCAAACAACAAGTAGGTCCTCTCTTCCCCCAAAAATAAGCATAAATTTAGCTTATAAATTATCATTATACTTTAAATTGACAATAACATTCCTTATTCAATTTAACAGACTAAGAAGAACGAGTAGCAACCCAGGAGGGGCTGTAATAGTTGAAGATAGATCCCGTTGCCACTGAGTGGATAGTGTGGTTGAGCTGACATAGGTAAAGCACAACAGTGCTAGCTATGTCATATTGAAGCATCAACAATGAATGTATTTGTACATTATTTTAGTCCAAGCTAATATACGCGGCCAAATAATGCAGACATTTATAACTATAATAAGGGTAGAGAGGTGGTTTCAAATGCAAGCATGCATCACATATGAGATGACCATACCGTTAGGGGCTTCAATATGCAACATTATATATATGATACAAAGAAGAGATCCTTGTATTCGTAACCTTAAACAAGAGGCTCATCAAAATGTCTATAGTTAGAGCCTGTTTGGACAGCTCCACCAAGCTAAAAAGTGAATCTGGATCTGGGATTCACATAGATCTACCGTGGAGCAGCTCCACCGCCTCCACTAGTGGAGCTGGAGGTGGGACAGCTCCACCTTCAGCTCTATTTCACTTCCACATGGGTCGTCCCACACGTCAACGCCTCTGTCTTCCTCTTCCTATGCATCAAGTAGAGTAGAGCATCGCGCGTCGGGGGGGGGGGGGGGGGGCTCCGGAGCTCGCACGGCCGGCCATGGTGACTAGCGCGGCGCCACTAGAGGGCTCATGGTGCAGCGCCACCGCAGAGCAGAGCCAGGCCATGGCAGGGCGGGGTCGGCGCGGCGCCACCGCAGAGCCGAGCCAGGCCGGGGCAGGGCACGGGGCAGCGCTTGCGGCCCAAGCTCACGGTCGGAGCAGCGCCGGGGCGGGGCGGGGTCGGAGCAACGCCGCTGTCGGGGCAGGGTCAGGGCGGCGCTCCTTCGACCGGCAAGGCGCGATGCGAGCTCCGGCAAGCGCCAAGGCCACAGGTGGGGCTCCGGCAAGCACCACGGCGGCCTCGCGATGGCCTGGAGCGCGGATGCGGGATGGGAAGTGGTGCTCATGACGCTGAAGACCCCAAACAGAATAGATCAAAACTTTATTTTTGTGTAACCAGTGGCACTGGTGGGTAATTTCTCCCAACTACACCAAAGTTGGATCTGGTGGAGCACATCTTGAGGAGATCCACCAGTTTGATGAATCTGGGAGTAGATCCATCAATTTGGTGGAGCAGATCCACTAGTGGAGCCAGAGGTGTTTTGAATTTTTTTTTGGATATAGATCTGAATTTGGTGGATTTGGAGCTGGTGGAGCTGTGCCAAATAGGCCCTTAGCAAACATTTTACACGTGTTGACGAAGCTAGCAATAAACTCTAAAAAAACTAGTGTTGACAAAGCTACAATGAAGCCAATAAAACTCAAGAAAACTAGTGGCAGTAATTGATCAACTAGTGTAGTGTACCTAGTACATAATGAATATATAGGGGGAACAAGTTATGTGTGGAGTGACTCCATCCTTGAGCGTGGAAATTCTGGTTTTCAAGAGTTAGAGGAACGTGAATGCTTTTACCAATATTACTCTTGTAAGCATGAAACATGATAAGCACTTACAGATGTGTGGACATATATATATGGTGTAGCCGTATAAGTGTACTCTCTTTGTCCAGTAAAGAATGCAATTTTAGCCTTTTGTCATTGTCCAACAAGGAATGCAATCTAGACTTGTAGCTTAATAGGGTAGCTGGACAATGGGTCCCACTTTCGCCCTCCACACCTGCATGCATCTTCTCAACCACAAATCTCCGAACCACTTTCTCTCTACACCACCTTCTCAGTCAGAATATATTGGAATGACCTCGATCCTCGTTTACCGGTCATCTGCAAGAGGAATAAAGCAAGGGTATACTGGTAATTTTTCTCAATCACTAAGCTCCTTTTTCTTCACTACTTGTGCCCCTGTAATCTTTCTATTCTAATTATTAATAAAAGCAAAAAGGAAAGGTTGGGAATTTCCCCACTGTTTCATAAAAAAATCACTAATCTGATCTCGGGAGTGTAGAATTGCATTCTTTCACGAACGCAGGGAGTATCTTATGCTCATAATCGTACAAAAAACTGAAATGAATAAACTTATGAATTATGTTGTGGTATATATGGACCTATTTTCAAACACTACTACAAAGCTATTTTCGGAGGTAGTTGATTTTAATTAAAAGAGGTGGTGGGCTGACCACCTTTGCGAGTCATTTTCAAACAGTCATGTAGGCTGTCTCTATAAAACTATTAATAGAGAGGGCACTCTTAGGGTTGCTGCCGCATCTATAAACATTAAAAGAGGAGTTCGACCTAAGATTGTTGTCTTTGTTAATAATTTTCATTTTTTTTAAATTCCCCCTCTTTTTTAGTTTAGTTTTCATGTTTGTATTTGTTTTCATATAAAAACTACATATCTCGGCAATTGAATGTATACACAACCAATACCATCGTGATATGAATGCAATATTTGACCATCAATATACAGATCACATGTTTTGTTTGACGTAACACGAACATTGCAAACTAAACAAGACTTATACAAGGTAAGTAAAGTCAATATTTCATGTGTCTGTACATTCATAACATCATTAAACTAATCTAGGATAAGATTTTCAAGCTCTTTGCGTAGTATCCTTAAGTTCTAGATTCTCCCACGCTCGAAGGTTATGATACTTGTGATTTGGCTAAGAATCTATGAGATGAATGCTTGTAGAGCAAGCATCAACCACTACCACCTAAAAGCTTTTTGAAGGCGGTCAGATACGGTTTTTAGAGGCGGGTATCACGTCCGCCTAGCTCTCTACGTCTATGTTAATCGTTTTTTTGGAAGCAGTCATTGTGCCCGCCTGCGAAAATCAATTAAAAAACAAAAAAGGCACAAGCCCACTGGCGAGCCCAATACCTGGCCCGCCACTGAGCTCTCTCCTAGGCCTAATCGCATGCCGCTATCGTTGATGATCCTGCTCGCACAACTGACGCCGTGAACTACGTTGGAAGACGCGACCGCACGTCGTCGGGAGACCCACCCGCGCGTCGCCGTCGGGATCCACCCTCTCACCGTAGGATCCGCTTCGACGAGCTCCACCGGGTCCTCCGCGCAAGCATCAAGAGAGAGAGAGAGCCATGTCAGTTTGAAAACCTCTGGTGGATGGAGATTGGAGAGAGAGGGGTGAGAATGAGAAGAAACCCTAATGCACGTACATATATATACTCGTAGTGCGATATTGGGCCGAGATGGGTCATGCAACTTGGTAACGGGCTCAACCTATGAACAGAGGAAGGCCACCATTTTTAGAGGCGGTTAATGAATTTACAGAGATGGTCTTTTTTTGGTGCCTCCAGAAATGGTCTATCCGTCTCTAAAACCGCTGCATATTTTAGGAGACACATAGAGTTTGTGCCCGCCTCTGAAAATCCTGGCCTGTCTCATCAAATCATTTATATAGTAGTGAACTTAGACCTATTGGTCGCTTTCTATGAGATAGCATTGAAGAAATAAGACATTCGTCTGGTGACCACCTTTATGTACCTACCCTAGACTGATAGCCCTGCTTACAATAGGGAGAAACACTACCATCATCATGTGGTAATCTTGACAATCCTATTATAGCTGGTCAGTGATAAATCTTTCATGGAAACTAGGCTCATGATGTTGGATGAGAAACTTGTTGACACTTTCAACCCCTCCCATTTATTTGCTTCATCTTCGCCGCCACTAAGGCTCTTGCATCATTCGCATCAACAAGATAGCTAGTGTTCTTCTTGTACCAACTCACACCATAGTTCGAGCATCTTTTCCCGCTTTCATAAATGGTGTTGTGGTGAGGGCACATGTGACAAGGACATGCTATATTGTCACATAAATTTTCTGATCTTTCATGGCACTAGATAACAAGATAAATTCTTTGTTTTTTTGTGCCAGTTGCAACCGCAAAAGTTAACTAATACTCTTTTCCTATGCAATAACAAAATATCACATGGCCTTCTTATAATGGACTTGACATCTGTAAGGAAAATGGATCCTAGGCCCATTTACTTTAGATTTTGGTGTTTGATGACTAACACAACCAAATTGGACTAATAAATTTACAAGTAATTGTTTTGTAGTTCACTAGGGTGCAAGACATGACTTGGACAAAGGTGGCATGATGATCCCACGATCAACACCATAAGCAAATACCCTAGAAGCACAAGAGAAGACCCAAGATATCAAGCAAAGTCCAAGCACGAAGATGGGAACCAAGCTGGACGCAAGATCGTGAAGAAATGAGCTCCACAGAGGTGACCGAGCGTGGCCCTTATAGGGACCGAATGTGTCCGATCAGTTGCTCGATGAAAGCTCTAGTTTGGTTTTGGTAAATTGATGAAACCCTAAGTGCTAACCTAGTTTATCAAGTGATCATGAGATAGGTAGCACATTCCAAGTGATGAAGCAAATGAAGACCATGACATGATGATGGTGATGCCATGGTGATGATCAAGTGCTTGGACTTGAAAAGAAGAAAGAGAAAAACAAAAGGCTCAAGACAAAGGTATAAATAATAGGAGCCATTTTGTTTTGGTGGTTGAGACACTTAGTGAGTGTGGTCAAATTTAGGTTTGATAGCCATACTATTAAGAGGGGTGAAACTCGTATCAAAATGCGGTTATCAAAGTGCCACTAGATGCTCTAACTCATTGCATATGCATTTAGGATCTAGTGGAGTGCTAACACCCTTGAAAATGTTTGTGAAAATATGCTAACACATGTGCACAAGGTGATACACTTGGTGGTTGGCACATTTGAGCAAGGGTTAGGAACTTCATCGGTAGAGTGTCCGCACTCTGCGAGCGGACACTCTGCCGGTGCCACTGGAGCCCTAGACAGAAAAGATGGAGGTTTGGAAGGTGGTAGAGACAAAAATTGAGATTGAAGATGAAGAGGCCCCCACCGCCGCTGAACAAATACTACTCCAAAATAATGATATTGCTCTTAGTGCCATCCATGATGCTTTGGATGAGAGAACATTTGAGCAAATCAAGAATATTGAGAGAGCTCATGAGGCATGGAAGAAATTGGAGGAATCATTTGAGGGCACTCAAGCCATGATGGGTGCAAAGGCATACATTCTCAAAGAGAAGTTTGCAAGCTTCAAGATGAAGGAGGATGAGAATGTGCCGGAGATATTTCATAGGCTTCAAGTGCTTGTCAATGATCTCAAAGCACTTGGAGAAGAGGTGAAGAACAAGGACTTCTCCCACAAGTTCTTAAGATGCTTACCTTCAAGATTTGGCATATTGGTCACTATTCTAGTGAGGAGTGGTTTAGACACCATGACACCAAACCAAGTGTTGGGAGATATAATAACCGATGATACATATAGAGATGATGATGAGAAGGAAGAAAAGAAGGAGAAGAAAGATGAGAAGAAGATGAGTGTGGCATTCAAAGCCACATCATCTAAGGGCAAGGCAAGGCAAGAAACATCAAGTGAAGATGATGGCTCATGGGATGATGATGATGATGAGAAGATGACTCTCTTTGTAAAGAAATTTGGCAAGTTCATGATGAAGAAGGGCTACCATGCTAGAAGAAAGAAGTCTTCATCCAAGAACAAAGAAGAATCAAGAAGGTGCTTCAAGTGTGGAAGCAAAGATCATCTTGTTGCTCAATGTCCATACAATAGCGACAATGATGATGACAACAAGAAGAACAAGAAGAAGGACAAGAAGGAAAAGAAAGAGAAGAAGGACAAGATGACCTTCAAGAAGAAGAAGGGTGGTTCATATGTGGTCACTTGGGATAGTGATGCCTCCTCAAGTGATGATGATGATAGTGATGATGACAAGACCACCAAGAAGAAGGCACTCGCAAGCATTGCTATCAATGAGAAGCCTTCTCTCTTCGACACTCCATCATGCTTCATGGCTAAGGCCACTAAGGTACAAATTTGTGATGATGGAAGTGATGAGGAACATGATAATGAAAAGGAAAATGAAAGTGATAGTGATGATGATGAACCTACTAAGGATGAACTATTTGACATGCTAGAAGATGCTAAAGAACACTTTTACATCAAGAGAAGAGAGTGCAAAAGCTTGCGTAACGAACTAATGGCCCTTAAGCAAGCCTTTGATGAGCTCAATGCATCTCATGAGAGGCTAGAGGAAGCCCATGAGAAGCTTAGCAAGACTCACAAAAAGCTTGAAAAGGCTCATTCCTCTTTGCTTGATGAGCAAAATAAAAAGAAGCATGTTGAAACTTGCAATATAGGCTTAACTTGTGATTTAATTGATGAATCATTATCTATGCCTATCATTGTTGCTCTCACTAACCCTTCTTGTAGTACTTCTACTTCCACCTCATCTAGTAGTGATGGTCTCACTTGTGATGCCTCACTAATGGTTGAGAATGAGAACCTCAAGAAGGAGGTCAATAAGCTCACTCACACCTTGGCTAAGGCCTATGGTGGTGAGGACCGCTTGCTTATGTGCTTGGGTAGCCAAAGAGCTTCTCTCTATAAAGAGGGATTGGGCTATATCCCCAAGAAAGGTAAGGCGGCCTTTGCTCCTCACAAGACTAGTTTTGTGAAGAACAATGGTCGGTTTTGCACTAGTTGCAACCAAGTTGGTCATATAGAGCAAAAGTGCATGAACAAGAAGTCACAAGCTAATGTATCCTCCATTAAGCTTGATTCTTTCTATGTACTTACCAAAGGTGCAAATGGTGTAAAGGCTAAGTTCATTGGTAAACCATGGATGGGCTCAAAGAAGAAAGCCATTTGGGTACCAAAGAGCTTAGTGACTAACCTTCAAGGACCCAAACAAGTTTGGGTACCTAAAAAGAATTGATCTTCTTTTGTAGGTAAATTACAAAGCCGAAGGAAGGCATTGGGTTCTTGATAGTGGGTGCACTCAACACATGACCGGTGATGCAAGAATGTTCAACTCAATCAACACTAATGGCAATGATGGTTATGATAGTATCATATTTGGTGACAATGGCAAAGGCAAGGTCAAAGGGCTTGGTAAGATTGCAATATCCAATGGCATGAGCATTTCCAATGTGTTGCTAGTAGAGAGCATGAACTTCAACTTGCTATCCATGGCTCAATTGTGTGATCTTGGATTCAAATGCATATTTGGGGTAGATGATGTAGAGATCATAAGTGTAGATGGCTCTAATTTGATCTTCAAAGGCTTTAGATATGAGAATCTATACTTGGTTGATTTCAATGCTAGTGAAGCTAAATTATCTTCATGCTTGTTCACTAAGTCTAGCATGGGTTGGTTATGGCATAGAAGGCTTGGTCATATTGGAATAAAACAATTGAATAGATTGGTTAAGCATGAATTGGTTAGAGGCTTGAAAGATGTTGTGTTTGAGAAGAATAAAGTTTGTAGCTCTTGTCAAGCCGGCAAACAAGTTGGAAACACCCATCCTAAGAAAAGCATGATGAGCACTAGTAAAGCATTTGAGTTATTGCATATGAACTTGTTTGGGCCAACACAATACACTTGTATCGGTGGAAATAAATATGGCTTTATGATAGTGGATGATTATACTAGATACACATGGTAATTCTTTCTAGTAGACAAAAGTGATGTGTTTGCAACATACAAATCATTTGTCAAGGGCATTCACAATGAATTTGAAACAACCATCAAGAGAGTTAGAAGTGACAATGGTAGTGAGTTCAAGAACACTAGAATTGATGAGTTGTGTGATGAATTTGGAATTAGACATCAATTCTCGGCCAAGTACACTCCACAATTAAATGGCCTTGTTGAGAGAAAGAATAGAACACTTATTGATATGGCAAGGTCTATGCTTAGTGAGTACAATGTGAATCAATCTTTTTGGGCCGAAGCTATCAACATGGCTTGCTATTGTAGCAATTGCCTCTATTGTCATCCATTGAAAGAGAAGACACCATATGAGCTCTTGAATGGTAGAAAGCCCAACATTGCATATTTTTGGGTCTTTGGTTGTAAATGCTATATCTTGAAGAAAGGCACTAGATTGGGTAAGTTTGACAAGAAATGTGATGAAGGATTCCTACTTGGTTATTCCACTACAAGCAAAGTATATAGAGTTTGGAATTTGGATAGTGGTACTCTTGAGAAAGTTTATGATGTTGAATTTGATGAAACCAAGGGTTCACAAGTAGAGAATGAGAACTTAGAAGATGTTAGAGACATTCAACTTTCAAATGCCATGAAGAACATGGATGTTGGTGAATTGAGGCCTAGGCAAGTGAATGATGATGAAGATGATCAAGTGCAAGTGCTCTCTAACTCAAATGTGCAAGATGATACAAATCAAGCTAGTACAAGTGGCTCTCATGACAATGAACAAGATCAAGTGGCTAGTACATCATCTCAACCCAATGATCAAGCAAGTGCAAGCAATCAAGTTCCAATCCTCCAACTAACCAATATTGCAAGGGATCATCCATTGAAAACTATCATTGGTGATATTTCAAGAGGTGTACAAACTAGATCAAGATTGGCTTCATTTTGTGAGCATTTCTCATTTATGTCATCCATTGAACCAAAGAAGATAGATAAAGCATTAAAGGATGTTGATTGGATGAATGCTATGCATGAAGAATTGAATAATTTCACAAGAAATCAAGTATGGGAATTAGTGGAGAGACCAAAGGGACACAATGTGATTGAAACCAAATGGGTCTTTAGAAATAAGCAAGATCAAGATGGGATAGTAGTAAGGAACAAAGCAAGATTGGTAGCACAAGGCTATACACAAGTTGAAGGTCTTGACTTTAGAGAAACATATGCCCCAGTTGCTAGACTGGAAGCAATTAGAATCTAGCTAGCCTATGCTTGTGCCCACAACATCAAACTCTATCAAATGGATGTTAAGAGTGCATTTCTCAATGGTTACATCAATGAAGAAGTATATGTTGAGCAGCCTCCTAGTTTTGAAGATGACAAGAAGCCCGACCATGTGTACAAGTTGAAGAAGGCATTATATGGCTTGAAGCAAGCACCTAGAGCATGGTATGAGAGATTGAGGGACTTTCTACTCTCTAAAGGGTTCATGATGGGCAAGGTTGACACCACTCTTTTTATCAAGAAGATTGGAAAAGATTTATTTGTGTTGCAAATCTATGTTGATGACATCATATTTGGATCAACCAATCAAGACTTTTGTGATGAGTTTGGAAAGATGATGGCTAATGAGTTTGAGATGTCCATGATTGGAGAGTTAAGTTACTTCCTTGGTCTTCAAATCAAGCAATTGAAGAATGGTACTTTTGTGAGTCAAAGCAAGTATATCAAGGACATAATCAAGAAGTTTGGCATGAGTGATAGTAAAGCCATTAGTACACCAATAGGAACAAATGACAACTTGGATAGTGATGCAAGTGACAATATGGTGGATCAAAAATTGTAGCGGTCTATGATTGGAAGTGTCAGGGACCTAATACCAAGGTACCCAATAAGGTGGAACTAATAACCATCGAACGTTGACGCTTTCGGTCAGACATGAACACTACTAAGCTTCTTGCCCGAACGATGGAAGATTGGCTCTGCCTCGCTCGACCCCTGAGGGCTAGCTCTGCCTTGGTCGACCCCCGAGGGCTGGCTCTGCCTCGCCCAACCCCCGAGGGCTGGCTCCGCCTCACCCGACATCTGAGGACAGGCTCCATCCCGCTCGATGGCTGAGGGCTGGCTCTGCCTTGCCCGATGACTGCAGCTTGCACCTTCGTGCTGACAAGCACAGGGTATGACAGGACATTCAAGTCAACTGCCATACCAAGGACCATGCCCTGCATGCCTATAAGAAGGTACCATTAGGATATGATGGGACAGGCGCTTTAAGCCCTTTCTGACCTAACAGTGCTCGAATAGTGTTGTAGGCGCCAACTTTTATCCCACAGTGTTGTAGGCGTCGCCATCAGCCCTCGGGTGTGGATACTAACATAGGCATATGACAACCACTATGGTCCAAGAAGAGACTCAGGCCATCTATAGTGATGGACGTACTGTCACCACGCTGTCCGCTCCCCACAGGGCCATAGGTCAACACCCTTGTCCAACACGCCGCTCGGAGGGGCAGGATGGGATGTGGCCACTTGCTGATCTGATAAGGGCATGGCATCGCCAGGACACGGGTACCCAGTGAACGTGCCAATCCCTAACATCGTCTAGCCATGTTAGCAAGGCTAGCTCAGCAGAAAAGGAGGGCTCAACACCTTTGGAGGGGCTTGGCCCCTGGTTTTTCTCCTTTCTCCCATCTGTAACCCCTGCTCCCTCCTTGGTCTATAAAAGGGAGGGTAGGGCCCCCCACTAAGGGGATTGACTCTTAACACATGACACTTCACACATAGCTAAGCAGCGACCTAAGCTCTCGGCAACCCTTTCGACCATTCCATCAGAGACTTGGGACCTATTCCTCTCTCAATCGTTTGTACCCCCTACTATGAACCTTTTTTCGGTGCTAATAACACGAGCAGCAACAGACTGGATGTAGGGACATTTAGCCGGAACCAGTATAAACCTTGTATCCTTTAGCGCACCATCCGGGCCTAACGCGCATCAATTATAAATTTACTAGCCGGTGTTTGTTCGAAACACCGACAGTTAGTGCGCTAGGTAGGGGCCTTTGCATGTTCCAAATCAGGCCTCGGATGGCTAACCACGCAATCAGCTAGGTCCTAGGCGCACACATGTGTTTTGGTGACCTGGACTTCATTATCACACTGGGAGGAGAGTTGGTGCTGGCCCACGCGGCCGTCCAGTCTCTCCCCTCCATCAACTTTAGCTACCGAAGGCATGAGGGCTAGCCTGGCGTCTCCCTTGGACCCTAGCCGTTCGGGGAGGCCCTGCATGGCATCACCTTCTCTTCGAAACACTCCACACGGTGCACCTCGATGGTGTTTCTATTCGGTCTCTACAACACCACGGCGACCATAAGCCACCTTGTGGCCCAACGCGTGATCCCGTTTCCCATGAACAACGAGTTCATAGGAATGATTGAAAGCATCACAGAATCCCTCCACGACCTCCTCATGGAGGGCCCAGGGTTAGACTCTGGTTCTGACTCCAGTAGGGGGAGCCATCATCCCCCCTGGGAATGCTTCATGGCGGAAACCTCCGAGGGACACGTCGAAAGCGCCTCCACAGAGGAGGTCACCCTGGCAGGCAACCTCAGTGACAGAGCCGAAGGGGGAGCAGTGGACACACCTCACATAGGGGTGGAGCAGCTGAAAGCTTGAAAGTAGGAAATAGATGAAGCTAGACAGCAGCTTGTTCGGGAGTACGAAAAGATCGACGAGGAGATTAGGCGCCGCGGAGATGGAGGGCACGCACGCGCTGTGGCCTGTGATGTGAACCAAAGGATCATCGCCGATGATGAAACCCTTCCCTGCTTTGCTCGTGCAAGCTAGAACATCACCACCATGACAGCCCTACTTCATGGCCTTCTAGAGGCCGCGACGCCCGAGGATCACCGGGTCCACCACGAGATTCGCATGCTACTTGAGCGTGCGGCAGCACAGCAGGCGGAGAGCTTGATGTCTTGGTGACACGAGCACAACGCTAGCCAGCGTACCCCCTCGGTGCATCCCGCCAGGGATGCGTTGGTCCACCAAGCACCGCAAGGCGACGAGCAGCGCGCTGCAATCCCAGTACATCAATGTCTCAGCCACAACCATGACACGCACAGCACCATCGACGCCCGTAGGCGCACCTACGGCGACCCAAGGGAAGGAGCCCGCTATGGCTATCATCCTCGACGCGGCAGACGCTACGACAGTGGTGAGGGCCAGAGCCCAAGCCTGGCCTGCTAGGCCCTCAGGCCTTTGGCCGGCACATCCTCAACACTGTGTTCCCACCAAGGTATCAACCACCTACCAACATCCCTAAGTACCTCGGAGAGAGAAACCCCAGACTTTGGCTTGAAGACTATCGGCTTGCCTGTCAAGCCGGTGGTGCGGATAATGATAGCTTCATTATCCGCAACCTTCCACTGTTCCTTGCCAATTCGACACGAGCGTGGTTGGAGCACCTTCCGTCCGATGCCATCTAGGGTTGGGCGGACCTAAGGGAGATCTTTGTGGGGAACTTCTAGGGCATGTACAAACATCCTAGGAACCTCTAGGACCTTAAGAAATATCACCAGAAGGCCAGCGAAACCCTCTACGAGTACATCCGACGCTTCTTCCAATAGTGCAACAAGCTCCCTAATGTCGTCGACGATGACATGGTAGGAGCCTTCCTGTCTAGGACAACCTATGAGTCTTTGGTTCACAAGCTGGGACGCAAGGGCCCATGGACCACCAAGGAGCTCCTAGACATCGCCACCAGCCATGCCTCAGGAGAAGAGGCGGTTGGAGCAATCTTCGACCGTTCTGACGGCAAGGCGAGGCGGGACAAGGGTGCCGGTGAAGGTGCCTCCAACCATTCCGCCAAGAGAAAGAATAAGAAGCAACGGCGTGACGACTCGCTCGTAGCCGCTGCCGACCGCAAGGGTGGCTGAAAGCCCACGGAGGGCACTACAAACCACTTCAAAAAAATGCTCGAGGGGCCATGCCCAAACCATGTTTTCCCATCCAAGCATCTGTACAAGGATTGTGGCCTCATGCGTAAATTCTTGTCTAGAAGCTCCAACAAAGGGGAGCAGGGGAAGGATCCACCCCCTACTATAGACGACAACGAGGAGAAAGACAACGCCGTTTCGATGTCGAATGGCGCCCTTATGATCTTCAGAGGATCAATGGCCTATGACTCTAAACACCGCCAGAAGGTTGCGCGCCATGAGGTCAATACGATCGGACCAGCCATGCCTGCCTTCCTCCAGTGGTCAGAATCTGCCATAACCTTCAACTAGGCTGACCATCCAGATACCATCCCGCACCTAGGGAGGTATCCACTTGTAGTCGACCCGATCATTGGCCTGAAGCGAGTCATGAAAGTGCTGATGGATGGAGGCAGTGGCCTCAACATCATGTACGCCAAGATGCTCGACGAGATGGGTGTCGACCGGACGAACCTTTGCCTGATCTGAGCACCTTTCCATGGCATCGTGCCTGGTAAGCAGGCCATGCCACTAGGGCAGATCAATCTGCCCATCACCTTCGGGGATCAGTTCAATTATAGGACTAAGACCCTCACCTTCGACATGGTGGGGTTCCCCGGAACCTTCCACGCCATCCTAGGACGTCCATGTTACATGAAGTTCATGGCCATCCCCAACTACACATACCTCAGCTAAAGATGTCAGGCCCACACAGGGTCATCACCATTGGCACCTCCTTCTAGCGGGCCTATAAGTGCGAGGTCGAGTGCTATAGCCACGCCACCGCAATCATCGCCTCCGGGGAGCTTGCCACCCTCAAGGAGGATGTCGCCGAAGAAGCGCCCGACGCGAAGAAATCGACCGGGTCATTTGAATTGGTAGAGGGCTCCAAGGAGTTCCTCGTAGACCCTAGTAGCTCTAGGGTAAAAAGGTATGCATTGGTACAGCACTCTCCACCAAATAGGAAAGCACGCTCGTCGACTTCCTCCATGACAACAAAGACATCTTTGCGTGGAAACCCTCTAATATGCCAGGCATCCCGAGGGAGGTCACTGAGCATACCTTGAAAATCCACCCAGGCTCCAAGCCGGTGAAGCAACGCCTATGCTGCTTCGACGAGGAAAAGCGCAGGGCCATCGGTGAAGAGATAGCAAAACTGTTGGCCACCGGATTCATCAGGGAAGTACACCACCCAGAGTGGTTAGCAAATCCCATTCTTATACGAAAGAAGAGAGGGAAATGGAGGATGTGTGTTGACTACACGGGTCTCAACAAAGTGTGCCCAAAGGACCCATTCCCTTGCCACACATAGACCAAATAGTTGATTCTACCTCAGGGTGCGAAACCCTCTGCTTCCTTGACACATACTCCAGCTACCACCAAATCATGATGAGAGAGTCTGACCAGCTTGCGACATCTTTTATCACCCACTTCAGATTGGTCTGCTACATTTCAATGTCATTCGGTCTAAAGAACGCTGGGGCAACTTACCCGCGCTGTATGCTCAACTGCTTCGGGGACCTCAGCGGGCAGACCGTTGAAAGCTCTAGTTTGGTTTTGGTTAATTGATGAAACCCTAAGTGCTAACCTAGTTTATCAAAGTGATCATGAGATAGGTAGCACTACTCCAATTGATGAAGCAATGATGAAGATCATGACAATGGTGATGGCATGGTTATGATCAAAGGCTTGAACTTGGAAAAGAAGAAAGAGAAAAACAAAAGGCTCAAGGCAAAGGTATAAAATGTAGGAGCCATTTTGTTCTAGTGATCAAGACACTTAATGAGTGTGATCACATTTAGGATAGATAGTCGTACTATTAAGAGGAGTGAAACTCGTATCGTAGTGCGGTTATCAAAGTGCCACTAGATGCTCTAATTCATTGCATATGCATTTAGGATCTAGTAGAGTGCTATCACCCTTGGAAATATTTGTGAAAATATGCTAACACATGTGCACAGGGTGATACACTTGGTGGTTGGCACATTTGAGCAAGGGTGAAGGAGATAGAAATGATAGAGGGTCAGTCCTACTGTTTTACAACTGACTGGACGCTGGTCACAGGGAGACCGGCACGTCCAGTTAGGCGTGGCATGATATCCTAGCGTCGGTCATGTGACCAGACGCTGGGCCTCTGACTGACCGGACACTGGAAGGCAGTGTCCGGTCAAAGGTGATGTAGCTGCACAATAATTAGGGTGACTGACCGGACGCTAGATGTGTCCGGTCAAGTGCCACCGAATGAGTCCGATCGAAGAAAACTGGTTTTGGAACCTTACTGTAAATGACCAGACGCTGGGGGTTCAGCATCCGGTCACTTGTGCCGAAGCGTCTAGTCAACTATGAACCATTGAGATCAGACGACTCTTGTTGAACGTAGGATGACACGTGGCCACCATCGGGTGACCGGACGCTGAGCCCTATGTCCGGTCAGTAGAACCGGAGCGTCCGGTCACCCCGATCAGTATCCAGTGAAGGGGTACAACAGCTCTATTTTGTGGGGGCTTCTATTTAAGCCCCATGGTCGGCTCAAGCTCACTCTCTTGCACATTTTCATTGACATAACAACCTTGTGAGCTTAGCCAAAGTACTCCCACTCATCTCCATCATTGATCCATCATCTTTGTGAGATTGGGAGAGAATCCAAGTGCATTGCTTGAGTGATTGCATCTAGAGGCACTTGGTATTCGTGTTGCGCTATGCATTTCACTTGTTACTCTTGGTGGTTGCCACCACCTAGATGGCTTGGTGCAGCGGTGGAGGATCAGCATGAGTTGGTGATTGTTCGTGGCCATCTCCGGTGATTGTGAGGGGAGTTGTACCTTCCCCGGCGGAGTGCCAAAAGGTAACTCTATTAAATTGCTCATGTCATTGAGTTACCTCACTTGTGGGAAGGTTCTTGCGATGTCCAATCATGTGGATGAGGTTTGTGAAACACCTCTTAGCCGCCGAACCACCAAGTGTTGGTTGACACAACGAGGACATAGCGTGTTGGCAAGCACGTAAACCTCAGGAGAAAATTGGTTGTCTCGTGTCATTTGTATTCTCCTAGTGATTGGCATAATCTTCATCTTATGATTAGTTCATTCCTCTACACGGCGGTATAATCATCCCACTCACTCATTTACATTCTTGCGAACTAGTTGTAGCAAGCTCTTTAGTGTAATTAGATTTGAGAGCTTGCTTTGTTATTTTGAGTTCACCTAGTGGAGCTATTTAGAGTAGCAAGTTTGAGAGCTCCTAGTGAGTAGTAACTTTGCAAGTTGTGTGCCTAGTAATCATTGGAACTAGAATTATTGGATAGGTGGCTTGCAACCCTTGTAGAGCTAGAGCAAGTTTGCATTTCGCTATTTGTCATACTAATCAAATTGCTCTAGTTGATTTGTAGATTTTTAAATAGGCTATTCACCCCCCTCTAGCCATATTAGGACCTTTCAAGTGGTATCAGAGCCATGGTCACCATTTGATTGAAGACTTAACAACCTCGGTGTCAAATTATGGCTCAAGTTGTGTTCAACCATGTGGGGGGCAAACCACCGTTCTTTGATGGCACATACTATGATTATTGGAAGAGAAAGATGAGGATGTATCTTGGTTCAATCAATAATCAAGTATGGGAAGTGACCGAGAATGACTATGCTATCATCGATCCCGATGATCCCACCAACCAAGATAAGATCAACAAGCAATGCAATACAATGGCTCTCAACACCATATACAATGCCATTGATTCCAAGGTGTTTGAGCAAATCAAGGATTGTGAAAGAGCAAATGAGGTGTGGAAAAGATTGGAAGAAACATATGAGGGCACACCAGTGGTGAAGAGTGCCAAGTTGTATATTCTCAAGGATAAATTGACAAGCTTCAAGATGAAGGAAGATGAGAGCATTCTGGAGATGTTCCATCGTTTGCAAGTGTTTGTCAATGATTTGAAGGCATTAGGAGAGAAGATCAAGGACGATGATGTCTCTCATCGGTTCTTGATGTGCCTACCTCCAAGATTTGAGATGTTGAGATTGCTCATCATAAGAGAAGGATTGAAGGAGATTACCCCCAACCAAGTACTAGGTGATGTCATGACACAAGAGACATACCGTGTAGAAGGGGAGGGGGATGACAAGGATGACAAGAAGGAAGAAGAGGACAAGAAGAATAAGAGTATAGCATTCAAGGCTAGCTCATCATCATCCAAGAACAAGGGAAACTCCAAGAAAGAATCAAGTGATGATGATGATCTTAGTGACATTGATGATGAAGCCATGGCCCTATTTGTGCGCAAGATGGGTAAATTCATGAAGAAGAAGGGCTATGGTGCAAGAAAGAGAAGAGATCACACAAAGAGCAAAGAGTATGTGAGAAGATGCTACAATTGCAAAAGCCCCGATCATGTTGTAGCAAATTGTCCCTACAATAGTGATAATAATGAAGATGAGAAGAAGAAGCACAAGAAAGATAAAAATGAAAAGAAGGAGAAGAAGGAGAAGAGAATGACCTTCCAAAAGAAGAAGAAAGGTGGAGGCTATGTAGTCACTTGGGATAGCGATGGTTCCTCAGATGGTGATAGCTCTAGTGATGATGACAAGAAATCTATCAAGAGAGCACTAGCAAGCATCGCCATCAACAAGAAGCTCTCCATCTTCGACACTCCATCGACATGCCTCATGGCAAAGCCTACCAAGGTAAAATATGATGAGAGTGATGATGATGAATGTGAAAGTGACTCTTGTAGGAATAATAATGATGATGATGATGAAGATGAAGAGTACACCAAGGAGGAGCTCTTGGACATGTGTGAGCAAGTGCACGCTTGCAATGAGATGAAGAGAAAGGAGTGCAAAGAATTGCGCAAGAAAGTAAAACTTCTTGAGCAATCCTTTGATGAGCTCAATGCTACTCATGAGAGGCTAATGGAAGCCCATGAGAAGCTTGGCAAAGCTCACTCTAAGCTTGAAAAGGCTCACTCCTCTCTCATTGAGCAATACAAAGTGGAGGAAGCCAAGAAGGAGCAAGTGATCATATCATATGATGTGGGACTAATATGTGATCTTATTGATGAATCTATTTTTGTTGCTCCCACTAATACTTCTTGTAGCACTATCCCTTCTACTTCACCTTTGAGTGATGGTCTCACTTGTGAAACCTCACTAATGGTGGAAAATAAGACCCTCAAGAAGGAGGTGAATGAGCTCACTCGTGCCTTAGGCAATGCCTATGGTGGAGAAGCCTGCTTGCTAAAGTGCTTGGCTAGCCAAAGGTTTTCTCTCAACAAAGAGGGATTAGGCTATACCCCCAAGAAAGGCAAGGTGGCCTTTGTCACTTCCAAAGCTAGCTTTGTGAAGGGCAATGGTTGGTTTTGCAATAGATGCAAGCAAGTTGGGTATATAGAGCAAAATTGCAAGACTAACAAGAACAAGCTACCTAATGTATCCTCAATCAAATTTGATTCTTGTTACATGATTTATAAGGGTGACAACGGTGTGAATGCTAAGTTCATTGGTACACCAATTGTGGGCCCAAAGAAGAAGGCCATTTGGGTACCAAAGACCTTGGTAACTAACCTTCAAGGACCCAAGCAAGTTTGGGTACCTAAAAAGAATTGATCTCCTTTTGTAGGTAAATTATAAAGCCAGAGGAAGGCACTGGGTGCTTGATAGTGGGTGCACATAACACATGACTGGTGATCCAAGAATGTTCAATTCAATCAATGAAAACAAAAACAATGGGTTTAATAGTATCACATTTGGTAACAATGGAAAAGACAAAGTCAAAGGTCTTGGTAAGATTGCAATATCCAATGACTTGAGCATTTCTAATGTGATACTAGTAGAAAGCTTGAACTTTAACCATTTGTCGGTAGCTCAAGTGTATGATCTTGGTTTCAAGTGCATATTTGGTGTGGATAATGTAGAGATCATAAGTGTAGATGGCTCTAACTTGATATTCAAAGGATTTAGATATAAGAATCTATACTTAGTTGATTTCAATGCTAGAGAAGCTCAATTGACAACATGTTTGATCACTAAATCTAGCATGGGTTCGTTATGGCATACAAGGCTTGGTCATGTTGGAATGAAACAATTGAACAAGTTGATTAAGCATGAATTAGTTAGAGGCTTGAAAGATGTCACTTTTGAGAAAGACAAGCTATGTAGTGCATGTCAAGCCAGAAAACAAGTTGGTAACACACATCCTAAGAAGAGCATGATGAGCACATCTAAGGCATTTGAGTTGATGCACATGGACTTGTTTGGACCAATCACTTACACTAGCATTGGTGGAAATAAATATGTATTTGTGATTGTGGATGATTTCACTAGATACACATGGGTCTTCTTTCTTGGTGACAAGAGTGATGTGTTTGCAATATTCAAATCTTTTGTCAAGGGTGTTCACAATGAGTTTGAAACAACAATCAAGAAAGTTAGAAGTGACAATGGAAGTGAGTTCAAGAACACAAGAATTGATGAGTTATGTGATGAATTTGGAATTAGACATCAATTCTCGGCCAAGTATACTCCTCAATCAAATGGGTTAGTTGAAAGAAAAAATAGAACCTTAATTGATATGGCAAGATCAATGTTGAGTGAGTACAATGTGAGTCATTCATTTTGGGCCGAAGCAATCAACATGGCTTGCTACTATAGCAACCGACTCTATTGTCATCCCATGATGGAGAAGACACCTTATGAGCTATTAAATGGAAGAAAGCCAAACATAGCATACTTTTGGGTATTTTGTTGTAAATGCTATATATTGAAGAAATGAACTAGATTGAGCAAGTTTGAAAAGAAATATGATGAAGGTTTCTTGCTTGGTTACTCCACTACTAGCAAGGCTTATAGAGTTTGGAATTTGGCTAGTGGTACTCTTGAGGAGGTCATGATGTGGAGTTTGATGAAACAAATGGTTCCCAAGAGGAGGATGAAAATCTAGATGCTGTGAAAGGAACTCAATTGGTCAAGGCAATGAGAAACATGGACATTGGTGAGTTAAGGCCTAGAGAGGTGATTGGTGTTGAAGATAATAAGAATCAAGTGCTCTCTAATTCAAATGCGCAAGCTAGTGGTTCTCATGATCAAATCCAAGTAAGCACCATTGATGGCAATGTGCAAGATCAACAAGTGGCTAGTTCATCATCTCAACCAAGTGATCAATCAAATGCTAGCAATCAAGTGCAAGTGCTTCAACCAATCAATGTTGCAAGAGATCATCCATTGGACACTATCATTGGTAACATTTCAAGAGGTGTGCAAACTAGATCAAGATTGGCTTCATTTTGTGAGCATTTCTTATTTGTGTCATCCATTGAACCTAAGAAGATAGATGAAGCTTTGAAGGATGTTGATTGGGTCAATGCTATGCATGAAGAGCTAAACAACTTCACAAGAAACCAAGTATGGGATTTAGTAGAGAGGCCTAAGAATCATATTGTGATTGGAACTAAGTGGGTCTTTTGGAACAAGCAAGATTAAGATGGGATAGTAATAAGGAACAAAGTAAGATTAGTGGCTCAAGGTTACACTTAAGTTGAAGGTCTTGACTTTGGAGAAACATATACCTCGGTTGCAAGATTGGAAGCAATTAGGATCTTGTTAGCCTATGCTTGTGCCCACAACATCAAGTTGTACCAAATGGATGTGAAGAGTGCATTTCTCAATGGGTACATCAATGAGCTTGTGTATGTTGAGCAACCTCCTAGTTTTGAAGATGAAAAAAAACCCAACCATGTTTACAAATTAAGAAAGGCTTTGTATGGATTGAAACAAGCACCAAGAGCATGGTATGAGAGATTGAGGGATTTCCTACTCTCTAAGGGATTCAAGATGGGAAAGATTGACACCGCTCTCTTCACCAAGAAGCTTGGAAATGACTTATTTGCAATGCAAATCTATATTGATGATATCATATTTGGGTCAACAAATCAAGATTTTTGTGAGGAGTTTGGCAAGATGATGGCAAGTGAATTTGAGATGTCCATAATTGGAGAACTTAGCTACTTCCTTGGTATTCAAATCAAGCAAATAAAGAATGGCACAATTGTGAGTCAAGGAAAGTATATCAAGGATATGATCAAGAAATTTGGAATGGATGATAGTAAAGCTATTAGTACACCAATGGGGACAAGTGGAAGCTTGGATAGTGATGCAAGTGGCAACTTGGTGGATCAAAAGATGTATCGGTCTATGATTGGAAGCCTACTCTATGTGACCGCATCAAGACCAGATGTGATGTTTAGTATATGCATGTGTGCTAGATTTCAAGCCTCACCAAGAGAGATTCATTTGAAAGCAACTAAGAGGATATTGAGATACTTGAAGCATACACAACATGTTGGATTGTGGTATCCCAAAGGAGCAAGATTTGAGTTGATTGGATATTCAGACTCCGATTATGCGGGATGCAAAGTTGAAAGAAAGAGCACATCAGGCACATATCAACTATTGGAAAGATCACTTGTATCTTGGTCATCAAAGAAGCAAAATAGTGTAGCACTTTCAACCGCCGAAGCGGAGTATATTTCGGCCGGTAGTTGTTGTGCTCAATTACTTTGGATGAAGGCTACTTTGAGTGATTTTGGAATTAGGATCAAGCAAGTGCCATTGCTATGTGACAATGAGAGTGCCATCAAACTCACAAACAACCCGGTTCAACACTCAAGAACAAAGCATATAGATGTCTATCATCACTTCATAAGAGATCACCAACAAAAAGGGGACATTTGCATAGAGAGTGTGGGCACCAAAGATCAACTTGCTGACATATTCACCAAGCCACTTGATGATAAGAGATTTTGCAAGCTAAGGAATGAATTGAACATACTTGACTTCACCAATATGTGTTGATGCACCCCCAAATTTATATGACATGCCTCTCCTTCGAGCAATACAAGGTATAAATTGATTGGCATGACATTCATCCTTGCTAAGGACATGATTAGTGCATCTAGACATATTTCACATTTGAATAGGCTCATTCATGAAAATCAAATGAATTTGATGCTTGTATGGTACCACTATTGCTTGTATGCTTGAAATGATCTAGTGGTAGCATATGACATGTTTGTGGGCTTGTAAACCTACTATTTAATCTATATAATGAGCTATAAGTGTTTAACTCAATATGGTATAAGATAACCCTTATTTGGAGGTGTGAAGAAGCTTGTCCTTGGATCAAACCAAGTTAAATATCTTTTGCAAGTAATCTAGATTGAACCACATTAAAAAATGATCCTCATTTCACATGGTTTCACCCCAACCTATCTATAATTTGAACCTATCTATACTTTAAGCCTTTGTGGTCATTGATGACAAAGGGGGAGAGAAACAAAGATAAGTGATAGGGGGAGAAATAGTGTAGAGAGATATGACAAAGGAAGATGATCAATTATAAAATCTTAAGCACACAAGTAGGGGGAGCAAGCTCATAAACTTGTATGGTGCATTTGAATGTGCATTTCATATGTTTGCTTGCATGGCACAAGTTTTCAATTTCAATATCCATGCTTGTGTGGTGTATGCTAGTGTAAGTTTGAATGATGAAATGAAAAACTAGCATGCATAGGATATCTAATGATTTCATTTCCATGTATGTACAAGTGGTATCTAGCTATCAAATACTCCCTTTGTTCCTTAATATAAGCCATATAGATTTTTAAAGAAAATTTCAAAATATAGGTACATATCAGCTCCCACGTCGATTAGTTTGGAAACCTTTCCACCGTACATAGCACATGCCCCAACCAATCCTTTAGATTTAGGAAGCAATCTGATTGGGAGAGAGAAGATGGCCTGATTTTCCTTTTTTTCCTCGGTCTCACATCCTTCCCCAAGCCGTGCGTTAATATTGGTGCTAAAAACTATATGGCTTATATTAAGGAATGGAGGGAGTAGTATCTAGCTAAAGTAACTAGACTTATGTTCATCATACGAAAACTAGACCCTTACTTGTAATATTGATCTCATGGGGTATTCTAGTCTTTATGTAAGTCCAGTTACTAATGGTGCTAAGGATGGTATAATGGTGCACTCTGATTGGTATCACGCTTCAAAGGTTCATCTCCTATACCTTAGCATCATTTGGTAGAAATTGTCTCCTATATTTCCTATCTAAGCATATGTGCAAAGCTATAATCCAAACTCTTAGCACATATGTAGGGGGAGCAATTGCTACCAAATAGAGATCATGAAACTTGTCCATATCCTTTACACATGGTAAATATGCTTAGGCAAGCAACATGAACTCAATTAAATCTTATTTCATATCTTTGTATAAGGGTTGTCATCAATTACCAAAAAGAGGGAGATTGAAAGCTCTAGTTTGGTTTTGGTTAATTGATGAAACCCTAAGTGATAACCTAGTTTATCAAAGTGATCATGAGATAAGTAGCACTACTCCAAGTGATGAAGCAATGACAAAGATCATGACAATGGTGATGGCATGGTTATGATCAAAGGCTTGAACTTGGAAAAGAAGAAAGAGAAAAACAAAAGGCTCAAGGCAAAGGTATAAAATGTAGGAGCCATTTTGTTCTAGTGATCAAGACACTTAATGAGTGTGATCACATTTAGGATAGATAGCCATACTATTAAGAGGAGTGAAACTCGTATCAAAATGTGGTTATCAAAGTGTCACTAGATGCTCTAGTTCATTGCATATGCATTTAGGATCTAGTGGAGTGCTATCACCCTTGGAAATATTTGTGAAAATATGCTAACACATGTGCACAAGGTGATACACTTAGTGGTTGGCACATTTGAGCAAGGGTGAAGAAGATAGAGATGATAGAGGGTCAGTCCTACTGTTTTACAACTGACCGGACGCTGGTCATAGGGAGACCAGCGCATTTGGTCAGGCATGGCATGATATCCTAGCGTCGGTCATGTGACCGGACACTGGGCCTCTGACTGATCAGACACTAGAAGGCAGTGTCTGGTCAGAGGTGACGTAGCTGCACAGTAATCAGGGTGACTAACCAGACACTGGATGTGTCCGGTCAAGTGCCACCGGACGAGTCTAGTCGAAGAAAACTGGTTTTGGAACCTTACTGTAAACGACCGGACGCTAGGGGTTCAGCGTCCGATCACTTATGTCGGAGCGTCCGGTTAACTATCAACCGTTGAGATTAGACAACTCCTGTTGAACGCAGGATGACACGTGACTGCCATTGGGTGACCGAACGCTGAGTCTGGTCAGTAGAACCAGAGATTCCAGTCACCCCGATCAGTATCCAGTGAAGGGGTACAATGGCTCTATTTTGTGGGGGCTTCTATTTAAGCCCCATGGCTGGCTCAAGCTCACTCTCTTGCACATTTTCATTGACATAACAATCTTGTGAGCTTAGCCAAAGCACTCCCACTCATCTCCATTATTGATCCATCATCTTTGTGAGATTGGGAGAGAATCCAAGTGCATTGCTTGAGTGATTGCATCTAGAGGCACTTGGTATTCGTGTTGCGCTATGCATTTCACTTGTTACTCTTGGTGGTTGCCACCACCTAGATGGCTTGGTGCAGCGGTGGAGGATCAGCATGAGTTGGTGATTGTTCGTGGCCATCTCCGGTGATTGTGAGGGGAGTTGTACCTTCCCCGGCGGAGTGCCAAAAGGTAACTCTATTAAATTGCTCATGTCATTGAGTTACCTCACTTGTGGGAAGGTTCTTGCGATGTCCAATCATGTGGATGAGGTTTGTGAAACACCTCTTAGCCGCCGAACCACCAAGTGTTGGTTGACACAACGAGGACATAGCGTGTTGGCAAGCACGTAAACCTCAGGAGAAAATTGGTTGTCTCGTGTCATTTGTATTCTCCTAGTGATTGGCATAATCTTCATCTTGTGATTAGTTCATTCCTCTACACGGCGGTATAATCATCCCACTCACTCATTTACATTCTTGCGAACTAGTTGTAGCAAGCTCTTTAGTATAATTAGATTTGAGAGCTTGCTTTGTTATTTTGAGTTCACTTAGTGGAGCTATTTAGAGTAGCAAGTTTGAGAGCTCCTAGTGAGTAGTAACTTTGCAAGTTGTGTGCCTAGTAATCATTGGAACTAGAATTATTGGATAGGTGGCTTGCAACCCTTGTAGAGCTAGAGCAAGTTTGCATTTCGCTATTTGTCATACTAATCAAATTGCTATTCACCCCCCTCTAGCCATATTAGGACCTTTCAACCGTTGTGGCCTACGTTGACGACATCGTAGTTAAGTCCAAATGGGTTGGCCACCTTATCGTCGATCTTGAACAAACCTTTGCTAAACTCCAGGCAAATGGCATCAAACTCAATCCTGAGAAATGTGTTTTCGGGGTCTCGAGGGGCATGCTACTCGGCTTCATTGTCTCTGAGCGTGGCATCGAAGCCAACCCAGAGAAAATCTCAGCCATCACAAGAATGGGCCTGATCCATAACACAAAGGGGGTTCAATGGATCATAGGGTGCCTCATCGCCCTTAGCCAATTCATCTTGTGCCTTGGCGAACGAGGACTCCCCCTTTATCAACTCCTAAAGAAAGCCGACCACTTCGAGTGGACAGCCGAGGCCTAGGAGGCGCTTGACATGGTCAAGCTACTACTAACAAAACCCCCAGTTCTAGTTCCTCCAAGCAACGGAGAATCCCTCTAGCTATATGTAGCGGCCACCACACAAGTGGTCAGCGCTGCCTTAGTAGTAGAGCGGGAAGAAGAGGGGCACACCTTTAGGGTATAGCGCCCTGTGTATTTCATCAGTGAGGTACTGTCTGACTCCAAAACCTGCTACTCCCAAATCTAGAAACTCCTATACACCGTCCTCATCACCAAGAGGAAGCTACACCACTACTTCGAGTCACACCCTATGACAGTCATGACGTCGTTCCCCCTCGGTGAGGTCATCCATAGCCAAGATGCCATGGGAAGATCCGCCAAGTGGGCACTCGAGCTGATGGATCAAGGCATCACGTATGCCCCCTGAACGGCGATCAAGTCCCAGGTGCTGGCTGACTTCATCGTGGAGTGGACCGAGGTCTAGATGCCACCGGCGGTCGTCGATCAAGAGTACTGGATGATGTACTTCAATGGGTCACTGATGAAAAAGGGTGTTGGTGTGGGGCTGGTCTTTGTATCACCCCTTGGGGTCTGCATGAGCTACATGGTTTGGCTCCATTTCCCCTCATCAAATAATGTCACCGAATATGAAGCGCTCATCAATGGCCTACGAATCACCATCGAGTTGGGCATCCGATGCCTCGACATTAGGGGTGACTCCCAGTTAGTCATCAACCAAGTCATGAAGGAGTCAAGCTACCATGATGACAAGATGGCAGTGTACTGCCAAGAAGTTCGACTGCTGGAGGACAGATTCGACGGCCTCGAACTCAATCACATCCCAAGGCGCCTTAATGAAGCGGCCGACGCGCTTGTAAAAGCAGCGTCCGGCTGAGAGCCAGTGCCGACGGGTGTCTTGGCCAATGATCAACGCAAGCCCTTGGTGCGCTACGAGGGGTCAGAACGGGCCGACGATGGCCCATCTGATCTGGCCCTGAGGGCCGACCCACCGACTGCTCCGTCCAACCCCGAGGTCATGGAGCTTCAAGAGGATCCAGCAGTAGAGCCCGACCCTCTGAACGACTGGAGAACGCTTTACCATGACTACCTCCTCCACGACACACTACCAACAGACAAGACGGAAGCTCGACGGCTCGCACGTTGCGCCAAGTCCTTCGTTCTTATAGAGGGCGAACTCAACAAACGGAGCCACACCAGGATCCTGCAGCTCTATATCCCTAGCGAATAGGGAAGACTTCTGCTGAGCGACATCCACAATGGGGTCTGCGGTCACCATGCCATGCCGAGGACCTTGGTTGGAAACGCATTCCGACAGGGCTTCTACTGGCCCACTGCAGTAGCCGACGCCAAGCAAATTGTACGCGCCTACGAAGGGTGTTAGTACTACGCTCGATAGACTCACCTCTCGGCCCAGGCACTCTAGATAATCCCCATCACGTGGCCCTTCACAGTCTAGGGGCTCGACCTGGTTGGGCCACTCAAAAAGGTGCCCGGGGGCTTCACCCACCTGCTTGTCACCATAGACAAGTTTACAAAATGGATCAAAGCTCGACTAATCTCCACAATCAAATCCGAGCAAGCTGTGCTATTCTTCGTCAACATCATCCACCACTTTGGAATACCAAACTCCATCATCATAGACAATGGCATGTAGTTCATCGGCTGGAAATTCATTTGATTCTATGATGAACAACACATCCAGATCGATTGGGTGGCTGTCGCGCACCCTCGGACGAACGGGCAGGTCGAGCACACAAACGGCATGCTCCTGTAGGGCCTTAAGCCTAGGATCTTCAATAGGTTGAACAAGTTCAATGTGCGCTGGGTTGCCGAGCTCCCGGTGGTGCTCTAGAGCCTAAGGACAACTTCTAGCCGGGCCACCGGCTACACACCTTTCTTCATGGTCTATGGTTCCGAGGCTATTCTCCCAATGAACCTTGACTATGGAGCGCCAAGAATTAGAGCATACGATGAATAGGGGGCTGAGGCATCCCACCAAGATGCCATGGACCAGCTAGACGAAGCCCACGACATCGCCCTCCTCCGTTTGGCCAAGTACTAGCAGGAGTTGCGATGGTACCACAGCCGATGGGTGCGGGACTGAGCCTTCAACATCGGAGACCTTGTCCTCTGCCTCATGTAGAGCAACAAGGACCGCCACAAGCTCTCCCCACCATGGGAGGGGCCATACGTCATCACAGAAGTACTCTGCCCAGGTGCCTATAAGTTGAAAACCATCAACGGTGAGGTCTTCACCAACGCCTAGAACATTGAGCAGCTACGTCGTTTTTACCCTTAAATAAACGAATACTTTTTCTTATCAATTTTTGTCTTTACAAATCCCCGATCTTTAGTGACATCCAACCCCTGCAAATTGCGAGGGGCCAGACCTCACTCGGGGGCTGATACAAATGATACAAGTATGTTTATCTTGCAAACACTTCCTGTGTTATGTTTGCAAACATTCTCTAAGTTTTCTGTTCTTCTCATAACAAGTCCTAAGAACTAAGATTTTAGGAACAAATTTTAAGTACAACTGGTAGGACTACGGGAGACCCATGCCCCAGCGGCTACGACCTCTTTGCTCACTAGCGTAATCAAAATTAATTCTCCCACACTCCTAGTTTTTTGCAACTTGAGCCATGGGAAGGGTCGGAGAGCACCGAAACCTCTTCTACAAAAAGAGGAAGCTGAAAAGCTGTTTGCCATAACAAAAGATGAAAATTTGTTCATTTTTGCACAAATTCACCACTTACAAAGCGATTTCATCACAAAAAGGACTAATGTACTCTTAAAATTCAAAGGTCTATTCACTCGGGGGCTCCCCCACAAACTTATTCAATTACAGTCTCTACCTAGCTTTGCTACGAGTACTACTGCAGCCACCACGCCATGCTCTCCATCGGCAACATCTGAGCATGTACACAGGCCAGTTCGTCTACTACAGCCGCCGCACCATGCTCTCCATCGGCGACGTCCCACTGCTCCATAGGATCCTCAAAGGTGTCGTCATCTGCAACATCGAGCACCACGGCGACAACTACAGTGCCCCTCTACTGGGGCATCTAGGGACTACGCCATCGTCATCAGCCACAACCCCGACAATGGTGTCTAGGCAGGGGCGCCTCCTACCAAAGGAAGGCTGCAACGCACGATGGTAAAACCGACAACGTTCGGCACCCTCTAGCGCTCCTCCTCCTTCGGCAGCAACGACCCCTCCTCAGCATAGGCGACCACACCATCTCATCAACGTTGGATGACCTCCAGCTCAACATCACACTCCAGATTCACGAGCAGATCTATGAGTTCCTCTCTCCCTAGCATTACCCTCTCTTACTTAGGAACCACTGCATTAGGTGGAAAGGAAGGAGAAGAGGTGGCAGCTCAGAGGCTGGTGAGGAGGTGGGATGAGAACTCCTCTCCCCCTATTTAAAGAAGGGGCTCAGCAGCTAAGGAAAGGCAAAAGGTTGGGACAAAAAACTCTCTACCTTCCCTATTCAATGCAAATGTGAAATCAATACTGACAGAAATCCGAGGGGATGCGCCGAAGCCAGAGGGACGTGCTCTGGTCAACAAGATGTCACCTGGTCAGACAGAACGTCGCCAAGGCGTGGCCCGCCACTAATGCGCCCCAGGCGTGAGAACCAGGGCACACTCGCATGTAGGCAACTCTCCACTTCCCTAGGCAAGACTGTGGAATGACCCAATGATAGAAGCCCCCTCCAGGGGGAGCCCAACGGGCCTCCTGGGTCGATCGGGTGGCCTAGGCAAAACAATGAACGAACGACCGTTGAAAGATAAGCACCTCTGTTTACTTACTTTGAGTGTTAATTTCTTTACCGAGCCTCTGACCTCAGCAACAGCAAAGGCACGGACATTGCTCGAGGGCTGCCGAGGGTGTCTATCGCCCTCTTCACCCGACCCCTCCTTATAATTAAAACCGGAAGCGCGGTGTGTGGGTATAAAACTTTGAATACAACTGGACGAACCGTCAGACCCTATGCCTCGACCGCTACGGTGTTTTTTGTTCACTAGCATAAATTGAACTCACAGTTCCCCATACCGCAAGCCTCAACTCCCACCTTCCCGAGAAGGGTTTGGAGGGGTCCCCCTATAGAACCTCCTTCGAGGAGAAGCTATCAGGTCGACTAAATCAATCGAGCGGCTCGAATTACCGCCGAGAGACAAAAACAAAAAATAGCGACTCTTATGCAGGTTACGCCGACCTCGTCGCAAACATCGGGCCCAAACCCCGCACGGACACATCTGGTAGGAGCTTCCCATCGCTCATATCGCCAAGCTAACTTTACCAAATCCCACTTTTGTTTCAATTAAGTAATACACTAAATCCATATGTCCAAATGTTGCATATGTAAATCCCTGCATCTCAATGCTTCGTGTCGCGTCACGAAGCGGCAGCCGCTTCATTCAATATGAGCGGTGACCGACTGAGGTTCGAAGGCCGGCCCGCAAAGGGCTCGAGGCCGCCTTGCATCAAATAGAGCCAGGGAGAAATAACTGAGACAAGCCCTAGCGGCCCTGCCTGACCTCGCTCAAAAGCGGACAGGGACATCTTGACCTTTTCTCGTTTGATTCTAACCTCGAGCCAAAACCACAGAGTCTCCATCGAGGAGAGGCCAGCGGGCCACCTGAGGGCTCTGCCGACCCTGTCAGCAAATGATGGACCCGGATTCCACACGAACATACCCATTAGCGAGCTCATTGACCGCGACACTCGAGCCATTGAGGCAAGTGTCATCAACTTAGCCCCTCCGATTGCGAAAACCGAGGACGGGGTAACGCACAAAACACGGTCGACCCCTATCAGACCCTACAGGGCTCGGGGGCTCGAGCTGCTCGATTTGAGATCAAAAGACTGAGGTTCGAAGGCTGACCCACAAAAGGTCCGAGGCCGCCTCGCGTCAAACAAGAGCCAGGGAGAAAATGTAGATGAGCCTCAGCGGCCTTCGCCCATCCCGCATTAAGGCGGACAGGGTCATCTCAACCTTCTAAGTTCAATCCGACCTCTTGCCAAGCCCATAGAATCCCCATTGAGGGGGAATCTATTGGAAGGCAGGTCAAGGAGTAATGAAACCCCACCTAAGGGCTTTTTCCGACCCTATCACAAAGCAGCGGGATTGGGTTTCGCCCGAACACCTCCGTTAGCAAGCTCATCAGGCACGTCATTTGAGCCACTGAGGCAAGTGACACTGCCCCAATCCCTCCAAATTATGAAGAATTATGGACGGGACGAACGTTACAAAACAGGCTAACCCTCGACCAAATCCCCACCATGCGCGGGGGCTCGGGGAAGGCCAAGCCAGCAGTAAAGACCAAACTCACGGTCACGCAGCGATCGCCAAAATCCTAAGTAAGGGGTATGAGCGAATACAAAACATAAGTTCGCTTCCCTCGCTCCAGTCTCCAGTAACATCCAACCCCAGCAACCGCAAGGTGTCAAATCTCACTTGGGGGCTGATAAAGGTACGGGTACCTCCTTTCTTTTTTTGAAAAAGTCATTACATCAGACCTCTTCCTCGCATCAAGACTGGCGGCAAGGTTCAGGGAAACAGATTGGTAAGACCACAAAAAGCCCATGCCCAGACGGCTATGGTAATTTTGCTCACCAGCACAATCAAAATTTCTCCTAAACACCTCAGGCCCTATGGTCTTAACAAATGGAAGGGTCGATCGCATAAATCTTTTTTCATCGCAAAAAGGGAAGAAGGTAAGATCAAACAAACAAAACGACATGAAATTATGAAACGAATCCACGAAACCGTTTCTAGGACACGAAAGTACCAACACTTGTTCATGCATTATGGATAAATGTTTATTGAACTGATTCAACTAACTACTTCCATGGAGGGGATACAGGCCAGAAAATCTCTTCGCTGGCCTAGGTGGGCCCAGAAAGCCCAAGGGTCGGCCCGATGGTCTCGATGGCCATCCCAACGAGGGATGAGCCCACGGGCGACTAAGACCCAGGAACATGAACATCAGTAGGGCCTCGGTCTACTGTCGAGCCCTAGCCAGGCTGACCTTGGATGAAATCCCCGCGAACGGGATACCAGGGTCCCCTTGAAACCATCCAGTTGACAAAAACCGAGTCTCGTAGCCTTACCCGTGAAGGGTCCAAAGCACCCACCGGGCGATTATGCCCAAATCACCTAGGGGCTCGGGGGCTACACCCATTGGGTGTGCTCACGCACCCTCTAGCGAACCAGAACACCCCCTGGGCAATTCTGCCTGAATCACCCGGGGGCTCAGGGGCTACACCCGACGGGTGCGCTCGCACGCACCCTCTCGCAAATCGAAATACCCCCTAGGCAATTCTGCTCGAATCACCCGGGGGCTCAGGGGCTACTGTCGGGGACCTAATACCGGGGTACCTAATAAGGTAGAACTAATAACCATCAAATATTGACGCTTCCGGTTAGAGAAGAACGCTACTACGCTTCTTGCCCGAACGATGGAAGATTGGCTCCACCTCGCCCGACCCCCGAGGGCTAACTCTGCCTCGCCCGACTCCCAAGGGCTGGCTTCGCCTCGCCCGATGTCTGAGGATAGGCTCCGTCCTGCCCAATGGTTGAGGGCTGGCTTCGCCTCGCCCGATGACTGCACCCAGCACCTTCGTGCTGACAAGCACAGGGTACGATAGGACATTTGAGTCAACCGCCATATCAAGGACCATGCCCTATGGCCTGTAGGAAGGTACCATCAGGATACGATGGGACGGGCACTTTAAGCCCTTTCTGACCTAACAATGCTCGAATAGTGTTGTAGGCGCCGACTTTTGTCCCACAGTGTTGTAGGCGCTACCATCAGCCCTCGGGCGCGGATACTAACACAGGCATACGACAACCACTATGGTCCAGGAAGAGACTCGCGCCATCTATAGTGATGGATGTACTATCACCACACCGTCTGCTCCCCATAGGGCCACAGGTCAACACCCTTGTCCAACACGCCGCCCAGAGGGGCAGGATGGGACGTGGCCACTTGCTGATCCGGTAAGGGCATGGTGTCACCAGGACACAGGCACTCGGTGAACATGCCAATCCCTGACATCGTCTGGCCATGTCGGCAAGGCTGGCTCAGCAGAAAAGGAGGGCTCAACACCTTCGGTATTTCTCCTTTCCCCCATCTGTAACCCTTGCTCCCCCCTTGGTCTATAAAAGGGAGGGTAGGGCCCCCCACTAAGGGGATCGACTCTTGACACATGACACTTCACACACAGCTAAGCAGTGACCTAAGCTCTCAGCAACCTTTTCGACCATTCCATCAGAGACTTGGGACCAGTTCCTCTCTCGATCATTTGTACCCTCTACTACGAACCTTTTTTCGGTGCTAATAACACAAGCAGCAACAGACTGGATGTAGGGACATTTAGCCTAAACCAGTATAAACCTTGTGTCCTTTAGCGCACCATCTGGGCCTAACACGCATCAATTATAAATTTACTAGCCGGTGTTTGTTCGAAACACCAACAGGAAGCCTACTCTATGTGACCGCATCAAGGCCAGATGTCATGTTTAGTGTATGCATGTGTGCAAGATTTCAAGCCTCACCAAGAGAAAGTCATTTGAAGGCTACAAAGAGAATATTGAGGTACTTGAAGCATACACCAAATGTTGGTTTGTGGTATCCTAAAGGAGCAAAGTTTGTGCTAGTTGGTTACTCCGACTCGGATTATGTGGGATGCAAGGTTGAAAGGAAGAGCACCTCGGGCACATGTCAACACTTGTTTCATGGTCATCAAAGAAGCAAAATAGTGTTGCATTATCAACCGCCGAAGCCAAATACATATCCACCGGTAGTTGTTGTGCACAAATACTTTGGATGAAGGCCACTTTGAGTGACTTTGGAATCAAGTTCAAGAAAGTGCCATTGCTATGTGACAATGAGAGTGCAATCAAGTTGACCAACAAACTGGTTCAACATGCAAGAACAAATCACATTGATGTCCGCCACCATTTCAAAAGAGATCGCCAACAAAAAGGGGACATTTGCATTGAGAGTGTAGGCACCGAAGATCAACTTGCCGATATATTCACCAAGCCATTGGATGAGAAAAGGTTTTGCAAGCTAAGGAATGAGTTGAACATATTGGATTTCTCAAATATGTGTTGATGCACCCCCCCACTTATATGACATGCCTCTCCTTCGAGCAATCCAAGGTAAAAGTTGATTGGCATGGCATACATCCTTGCTAAGGACATGTTTAGTGCATCTAGACATCTTTCACATTTAATAGGCTCATTCATGAAAATCAAATGAATTTGATGATTATATGGTACCACTATTGCTTCTATGTTTGACTTGATCTAGTGGTAGCATATGTCATGTTTGTGGGCTTGTAAACCTAGTGTTTGATATAGAAAATAAGCTCTAAGTGTTTAACTCCACATGGTACAAGATAACCCTTATTTGGAGGTGTGAAGAAGCTTGTCCTTGGATCAAACTGAGTTAAATATCTTTGGCAAAAGATCTAGATTGGACCAAATTTTGGAAAATGATCCTCACCCTATTGATTGACATTGATATTCTCAACCTATCTATATTTTGAACCTTTGTGGTCATTGATGACAAAGGGGGAGAAAAACAAAGATATTAGTGATATTAGTACATGGAGAGAAAAACAAAGATATTAGTGTACTAAGATCATGAAAAGACAACAAAGGGGGAGAACTTGACATAGGGGGAGAGATATGACAAAGGAAAGGAGAATCAATTAAAATTTTGAGCACACAAGTAGGGGAGGCAAGCTCATGAACTTGTATGGTGCATTTAATTGTGCATTTCATATGTTTGCTTGCATGACACATGTTTTAAAATTTCAATATCCATGCTTGTGTGGTGTATGCTAGTTGTAGGTTTGAATGATGAAATGAAAATCTAGCATGCATAGGTTTTCTAGTGATTTCATTTCCAAGCATTTCCAAGTGGTATTGAGCTAACCATGATGCTGAGGATGGTATAATGGTGCACTCCGATTGATATCACGCTTCAAAGGTCTATCTTTTATACCTTAGCATCATTTGGTAGACATTGTCTCCAATATTTCCTATCTAAGTATATGTGCAAGCTTCAATCCAAACTCTTAGCACAAATGTAGGGGGAGCAATTGCTACCATTTGGGGTTCATGAAACTTGTTCATATCCTTTTACAAATGGTAAAAATGCTTGGGCAAGCAACATAGATTCAATTGAATTTCAATTCATATATTTGTGTAAGGGTTGTCATCAATTACCAAAAGGGGGGAGAGTGAAAGCTCTAGTTTGGTTTTAGTAAATTGATGAAACCCTAAGTGCTAACCTAGTTTATCAAGTGATCATGAGATAGGTAGCACATTCTAAGTGATAAAGCAAATGAAGACCATGACATGATGATGGTGATGCCATGGTGATGATCAAGTGCTTGGACTTGAAAAGAAGAAAGAGAAAAACAAAAGGCTCAAGGCAAAGGTATAAATGATAGGAGCCATTTTGTTTTGGTGGCCGAGACACTTAGTGAGTATGATCACATTTAGGTTTGATAGCCATACTATTAAGAGGGGTGAAACTCGTATCGAAATGCGGTTATCAAAGTGCCACTAGATGCTCTAACTCATTGCATATGCATTTAGGACCTAGTGGAGTGCTAACACCCTTGAAAATGTTTGTGAAAATATGCTAACACATGTGCACAAGATGATAAACTTGGTGGTTGGCACATTTGAGCAAGGGTTAGGAACTTCACCAGTGGTGTGTCTGCTCATAGAGTGTGGACAGTCCGACGGTGCCACCGGCGCCCTAGATAGAAAAGACGGAGGTCACTATAAGTGACCGGACGCTGGTCTCGGTTGGACTGGCGCATCCGGTCTGTGGCAGCTGAGGGCGTGCATTTCGGTCTCATGACCAAACGCTAGGTTGCTCAGTGACCGGACACTAGAAGGCTACGTCCGGTCATGCTGACATGGTAGCATAGAGGAAGACACTATGTGACCGGACACTGGCTGTGTCCGATCAAGCATGACCGAACACATCCGGTCAGGAAAATTGTTTCTAGAAGCTACTGGAAACGACCGGACGCTGGGGGTTCAGCATCCGGTCACTGTTAGCTATTGCGTCCGGTCGTCTTCTTGACCATTGAGATCAGGCGATCGACTTTTGAAGAGAGGGACACGTGGCGTGCATCGCGTGACCAGACGCTGAGGTCCAGCTCTCAGCGTCCGATCAATATGATCGGAGCATCCGATCACCCCGCGTTGTGCCCAGTGAAGGGGTACAATGGCTCTATTTTATGGGGGCTTCTATTTAAGCCCCATGGCCGGCTCAAGCTCACTCTCTTGGCCATTTGCATTGACATAGCAACCTTGTGAGCTTAGCCAAAGCCCTCCCACTCATCTCCATCATTGATTCATCATCTTTGTGAGATTGAGAGAGAATCCAAGTGCATTGCTTGAGTGTTTGCATCTAGAGGCACTTGGTGTTCATGTTTTGCTGCAGGATTTGCTTGTTACTCTTGGTGGTTGCCGCCACCTAGATGGCTTGGAGCAGCGAGGATCATCGAGCGGAGGTTGGTGATTGTCTTTGGCTCCGATCGTGGTGATTGTGAGGGGTTCTTGACCTTTCCTTGGTGGAGAGCCAAAAGGTACTCTAGTGAATTGCTCATGGCTTATGTGATCCTCATCTTGTGTTGGTTGTGCGGCACCCTATTGAGGGTTTGGCGTGTGAAGCCAATTAGCACGTGAACCTCCAAGTGAGTGAATCGCCACAACGAGGAGTAGCTTGCCGGCAAGCAAGTGAACCTCAGTAAAAAATCATTGTGTACATCATTTGATTCCGAGGTGATTGGTTTTCATTGGTATTCATCATTGTGATTGATTGGTTCACTCCTCTACACGGCGGTATAACTTTCTTGCTCACTCTCTTTATATTACCGCAAACTAGTTGTCAAGCTCTTTAGTGTAGCTAGTTGTGAGAACTTGTTAGTTTGGTTAGTGTGGCTCTTTAGTTAGCCTTTGAGAGCACACTAACTTAGTGTAGTCTCATAGCTGTTGTGTGGGTAGAAACTATATAAACTAGAATTGTGGTAGGTGGCTTGCATTTTTAGTAGGCTAGCGCAACACTTGCTTTGCCTCATATTTGTCTAACCGGTTTGTTAAGTGTTGTTGTAGAAATTTGTAATATGCTATTCACTCCCCTCTAGACATTAGAACCTTTCACTCGGCAACAACAGGTGTTAGCAGCAGTGACCGGACGTTGAGCGAGGTAGTGACCAGACGCACGGACTTCTCTATTTATCGTCGTGGCAATAATTCAATGTGGCCGGACACAGCGGCTGTGGATGACCGGACGCGCCAGGCAGTGGCATCCAATCAAGTCTAGAAAGGTTCCAGAGCGGCGCCAGCGTGACCGAACATGTTCGATCGATGATGACAGGACTCGGCCTAGAGTCCGATCAATGCGCGCGCTCCAATGGTCGAGACGACCGAACGCGTCTGGTCAGGACAACAGCAGCGTCCGATCAGTAGCAGAAAGCTGGGTTTCATCCCCAATGGCTACTTTCTCCATGGGGCTTATAAATAGACCCCCAACCGGCCATTTGTGATGTGGAGAGTTGAGGAAACATACCAAGGGTGTTGATACACCATTTTAGTGATCTCCACTTACATAGTGCTTAGTGATTCATTAGGTGATTAGCGTAGGTGCTTTGTGAAGTGCTTAGGTTGGTTAAACCACCGCATATGCGCTTGCTCTAGGTTTAGGCCTAGTGTTTAGTGAGGTTTGTACATCTCTTACCACTCGGTGCTTGCGCGCACCATTGTTGTACATCGGAGGGGCTTGTAGTCTTACGAGATCACACCAACCGCGTTTGTGGTGTGGCCGCCACCGTGTACCGAAGGGAACAAGGCCTATGGTGGTTCGGTCAGAAGCTTGATAGTGAAGACGGCGGGGAGCGGTCTGGGAGAGGCTTGCCAGAAGGCACACCGGAGACCCACTTACGCATGGGGAAGGCTCAAGGCTATCCATGAAGTTACCCAATGGGGAGCTTGGCCCTTGCGAGGGATTCCTTATGAGGGGCTCCAACAAGGACTAGGGGGAAGCTTGCAGGCTTCTCGATACCTCGGTAAAATACCGGAGTCATCGATGGGAGTTTGCATATCTCTACCTTACTTTTTAGTTTCCGCATTTACATTGCAATCTTAGTTTGTGCTTTACTTTCCTAGCTTAGTGATAGGCTAGTTGATAGGTTTGGAACCTAGGTTACATAACTCATTTTTGCGGTAGAGATAGCAACACACTAGCTAAACTGTAGTTGCACATCTAGATAGTTTATTTTTTGTATAGGTTTTTGCTAAGGATAGAAAAAGAGGCCATAGTTTAGAGTTAGAGTTTTAAGTTGCCTAATTCACCCCCTCTTAGGTGTCACGGTCCCTTACAAGTGGTACCAGAGACATGTTGGCTCAATTTGGACCTTTGACTTCACCGCCGTTGAGCTGACGCTATTTAGAGTGATTGAGATGGATACATCTAGGCCTCCGTACTTTGACGGCACTAACTTCCCCTACTATAAAGCTAGAATGGCTTGTCACCTTGAGGCGATAGATTTGGGTGTTTGGAGAGTCACTCGTGATGGGATGAAACCCATTAAGAATCCCAATAAACCCACAAAGAGTGAAGAAAAAGAAATTTATTTCAATACCAGAGCTAAAAATTGCTTGTTTGAATCTTTTAGCATGTATGTGTTTAACAAGTGTTCACTTTAAATACGGCACATGAAATTTGGTTAAAACTCTAAGAGCTCCATGACGGCACAACTAATGTCCGTGAGCAAAAACATTGTCTAGCTAAACAAAATTATGATTCCTTTAAAATGAAGGATGATGAGCTTATTCGTGATATGTATTCTCGTTTGAATCTAATTATCAATGAGCTCCATTCAATAGGATTAAAGCTTGATGATGCGGACATCATGAGGAAGATCATCTCTGTGCTACCACAAAAGAAATATGCAAGCATCATCACCATTCTTCACAACATGGAGGACTTGAGCACCATGACCCCAGCCATAGTCATTGGTAAGATAGTGGCATTTGAAATGTCATGGAAGATGGGTCAAGAAGAAGCCTCGTCATCAAGCAAAGGCAAAGCTCTCGCATGTAGTGAGAAAAATAAGATGAAGGGCAAGCAAGTTGAGACAAGCTCAAGCTCAAGCTCCTCAAGTGAAGATAAAGAAAAAGATGAGGATGATGATGATGATGAAGAAGAAGATTCAAGTGATGATGATCAATCTTTCTCCTCCACCTCTGACCTTGATGAAGAATCAATCAAACTTATCAATAAGGTGGAGAAGATGATCCAAAGGCTCAATATCAAGGATGTGCCCATCTAAATTCAAGATTTCATCTTCACCAATCAAAGAAATGAGCAAAGAAAGAAAGGATGCTATGGATGCGGTGAGTTGGGGCACTTTGTAGAAGTTTGTTCAAACAAGCCCACACCCAAGACAAAGAAGAAGACGTACAAGGACAAAGCCCTCACATCAATAAGGGCATGGGATGATTCTTCAAGTGAAGAAGAAGACCATCACAAGAGACGAGGCCACAAGCACTCATCATCAAGCTCGTCTTGTATGTGCCTTATGGCATGAGGTAACGAAAGCTCATCCTCTAGTGAGAGTGATAGTGATGATGAAATGCCTTCTCTCAATGAACTTGTGCAAGAAAATCTTAAATATGCTAAGGCTTGCACTAGCCAACAAAAGAAGCTAAAAACATTGTAAGAAAAGCTAGATAGTTCACAAGAAATATATAAAACCTTGCTTGAACAATATGAGACATTTGCTAATCTTAATATTGAACTATCTACTAAAATTGAGCAACTTAAGGCTAGTGCAACAACAAATGCATGCACAATCAATGATGAGCAACTTGTAAAGAAAAATGAAAAATTAAAGAAAAAGTTAGCTAGCTCACAAGATGCTTATAAAAGTTTGCTTGCTAAAATGGAAACCATGTGCAAACATTGTGATGAGCTAACTAATAAAGTTGCTAATCTTAAAGCCATTGGTACAACCCTTACCAAGGCACCTAAAAAGAAAAGTTCTATCTTTAACATGCCTAAAAAGGATGCTTCTACTTCTTTCAATGATTTATATTTAGACTCACCCTTGTGCAACCAAGTTTATGTTGAGAAAGTTATTGTAGATATATGCACACAAGAGGTCGCAATGGAGAATGAGCAACTCAAGTAAGAAGTGGCTCGCCTTACCAAGGACTTGACTCAAGTAAAAGGTAAAATAGAGCAAGCCTAACATCATCAAGATAACACCGTTAAGGGAGTGAAGAAGCTTAATAAAGGACAAATTGTGGTTTGCTACGTGTGCCACAAGGAAGGCCACAAGTCCTATGAGTGCAAGGTGAAGAATGGGGGAGGAGCTAAGAAGAAAGAGAAAAATAAAAAGGAAATAAGCAAGCTCTCCAACACCTACACCAACAAGGTGGATAAAAAGGCATCCACACCTTATCTCTTAAAGAAGAAAAATGATAAGGTGGTGGCCATCAAGGTGAACAAGCAAGCCAACAATGGGGCCAAACGCATTTGGGTGCCAAAGGAGATTATTTCCAACATGGAGAGCACCAAAAAGGTTTGGATCTCGAAAGGGAAGTGAGAAGTCCGATGGACATTGGGGAATTTGGAGACTTGGCAAAGTATGGGTGCATTTCATGGGGTGCATCATTATGGACAAGGAAATTGCCAAGTGGATTAGTGAATACTATGGACCCAAATTCCCCTTCTTATATTAGGTAACTAGATTTAATTTCATGCAATTTCAACTAGCATGTAGTTCCTTTTCATGCCTAGATTTGCATTCGCATGTTTAATCTTTTGTCTTGCATACACTAGGTATATCTTATGGTAGGCTTGCTCGGTTTCACTCTTAACCCTTGGAGCAAAGCTACATGGTTTAAATTATTTAGAAGCACGACGCATAGCATGTTTTATAATTGTTCATCTAATATGTGCCAAAGTCTAAATTATAGATAATTTCTTCCAAATATCACCTTCGAAAATGATTTTCACATTCATGTGATGTCATCTTTCAAGTGGTATTTTTTATTGTAAAATCAATGTGCATGTCTCCTACAAGTATTCCATACTTGTGTGCATAAATTTATGGGGAGGTTATTCTACAAGTTGAATGCTTTGAGACTAACACCTTTTCAAGCTTATCATGTGTGTAGTAGTCTCATTGCAAGAAAAATGGAGCCCCCGGAGTTAAGCATCATACTTCAAATATCCACCACCTATTACAAGTGGTATAAATCAAATTGGTTTTCATATGTGGTATTTCTAAACTGATATCATCATATTTATTTTACTTTGGTATTTATATGCTTTCTACATGCATTATATAGATTAAACTCCTTTGAGCATTAATTTGCCAATTATGCATAAACTATATTCTCCATCATATGTATGCATATATTTAGGGGAGCTTAGTCTATGTAATGTGAGAGTCAAATTTTGTGACCTATTCCACTCCACATACAAAGGATCACAAAGTTTGACCCTTCCTTGTGCTACTACTATCTTCCTTTTCGGTGTTTGATTCTAAAGGAGGAGAATTTGTAGGACCAAAAGCAAAGCCGATCATAATAATTTACATGTGGTAATAATCCGAGAAAGGGAGGATAGTGAATTATGGAGTTAGGGGGGCTTAAATCCATAATGCTATATGGAGATATTTGCAAGGGCAAGATAAGTTTCCAAATATGTCTACATATGGTATCTTTTAGCATCATATAACCTTACCATTTGCATTGCATCCTAGCAAGTAGTTAGTTTTTAAATTCTAAAATTCTTATTATTTGCTTGCTTTGGTCCTGTTGTTATCAATCACCAAAAAGGGGGAGATTGTAAGAAAATAGACCATATGTCCATTTACTTTGGATTTTAGTGTTTGATGACTAACACAACTAAATTGAACTAATGAATTTGCAAGTAATTGTTTTATAGTTCAATAGGGTGCAAGACGTGACTTGGACGAAGGCGATATGATGATCCCATGATTAACACCATAAGCAAGACCCTAAAAGCACAAGAGAAGATCCAAGATATCAAGCAAAGTCTAAGCACAAAGATGGGAACCAAGCTGGACGCAAGATTGCGAAGAAACGAGCTCCACAGAGGTAACCGGACGCGGCCCTTATAGGGATCGGACGTGTCCGATCAGTTGCTCGGCAACAACAGGCGTCAGCAGCAGTGATCGGATACTGAGCGAGGTAGTGACCAGACGCACGGACTTTACTGTTCATCATCGCGGTAATAATTCAGCGTGACCGGACTCAGTGGCTGTGGACGACCGGACGCGCCAGGCAGTGGCGTTCGATCGAGTCCAGAAGGGTTCCAGAGCAGCGCCAGCGCGACCGGATGCGTCCGATCGATGATAACCGGACTCGGCCTAGAGTCCGATCAACACGCGCGCTCCAATGGTCGGGACAACCGAACGCGTCCGGTCAGGACGACAGCAACGTCCGGTCAGTAGCAAAAAACTAGATTTCGTCCCCAACGGCTACTTTCTCTATGTGGCTTATAAATAGACCCCCCAACCGGCTATTTATGATGTGGAGAGTTGAGAAAACATACCAAGGGTGTTGATATACTATTTTAGTGATCTCTACTTGCATAGTGCTTAGTGATTCATTAGGTGATTAGCGTATGTGCTTTGCGAAGTGCTTAGGTTGGTTAGACCACCGCTTATGCGGTTGCTCTAGGTTTAGGCCTAGTGTTTAGTGAGGTTTGCACACCTCTTACCACTCGGTGCTTGCGCGCATCATTGTTGTACATCGAAGGGGCTTGTAGTCTTGCGAGATCACACCAACCGCGTTTGTGGTGTGGGCGTCACCGTGTACCGAAGGGAACAAGGCCCACGACGGTTCGGCCGGAAGCTTGATAGTGAAGACGGCAGAGAGTGGTCTAGGAGAGGCTTGCCGGAAGGCATACCAGAGACCCACTTGCGCGTGGGGGAGGCCTAGGGCTATCCACGAAGTTACCCGACCGGGAGCTTAGCCCTTACGAGGGATTCCTTGCGAGAGGCTCCAACGAAGATCAGGGGGAAGCTTGCACGCTTCTCGATACCTCGATAAAAATACCAAAGTTATCGACGGGAGTTTACATATCTCTACCTTACTCTTTAGTTTTCACATTTACATTGTAATCTTGGTTTGTGCTTTACTTTCCTAGTATAGTGATAGGCTAGTTGATAGGTTTAAATCTAGGTTGCATAACTCCTTTTTGCGGTAAACATATCAACACACTAGCTAAACCGTAGTTGTACATCTAGATAGTTTATCTTCTGCATAGGTTTTTTGCTAAGGATAGAAAAAGAGACCATAATTTAGAGTTAGAATTTTAAGTTATCTAATTCACTCCCATTCTTAAACGTTATGGTCCCTTACAACATCATACATAGAGATATATGCAATTCATGCTTCTAAATTTAGAAGTCATATATATAGGATCCTTACCAACTGCCTGGCCAGGCTCATCGGCGAGGTTTAAAAGAAAATTTTCTTTTTATCAAAAGAAAACAATATAACTCTATAATTTATTGGTAAATAATTTTTATAATCATAATCATCCGGACTCCTGAAAGCTTCTGATTCTGCTACTGTTTAGCAACACATAAGCATGCAGTAATTGGATCTAGAATGACCGGTTAAGGGCTTGCGAATTCTTTTTGTCCTATTCTTATTATTTCTCTTTCTCTTTCCCTTTCTCATTTTTTTTCTCCTACATGGTCTTCATTCAACCTTCACGTCGGATGAGAACGAGCACGTAGCTCAGTGGCTAGCTTCTCCGGTGTGAGAGCTGCCCGTTAGGGATCGCAACTCTAGTGTTTCATCCGGATTTATCCCCAAATAAATTTTATTGTCTCCGCGTGGTGCCACAATGGGATCGTGACGTGCCCGTCGCCCATGGAATCGGTGGATTTCGGTGATCTCGACAAGGACGCGACCTTCTAGATCTGAGTGTAGTTGTAGGTTTGTTTATACACGGATAGTGTGAGTAACGTGCGTGTGTGTTGAGTGGACGTGCGTGTATACGAACAGATGCTATAGCTGTACCCAGAGGAGAGGCAACCAAAAAAAAACCTTCACGTCGGATCTACCCCTGCACAAAGACGTGTCGGATAGTTAAAAAAAACTGTTTCAAAGTTCATTTTAAAATATTCTAACATTCTGAAACTTCATAAAATTCTTTATGAACTATGTAACTCCTTCGTGGCTATTGCTATGTTTAATGATAATCTGGAGCAGTTCCTTCAAAGAAAAAGACTGCTATGAGCGCACGGCCCACATGGCAGACACACGGTCTGATGGACTACGACCGAGGCCTTGTTTAGTTGCTCCTAACTCCCAACTTTGGCACTATGTAAAAAGAAGATTCTCCGTTATATCAAACTTGTGGTACATGCATGGAGTACTAAATGTAGACGAAATCAAAAACTAATTGCACAGTTAGGTTGTACTTTGCGAGACGAACATTTTGAGCCTATTTAGTCAACGATTAAACAATTATTACCAAATACAAACGAAATACTACAGTGCGCTACGGTGAATCCGGCGACGCCAAATTCGGCCAACTAAACGTGGCCTGATGCGCTTATATCTCCACTGCTTCCAGACAACCACTTCTGAACCGTCTCTTACCAAATGACATCCGGGACCCACCAGTCATCCACATACCGACGACCCAAGCAGCAGAGAGGCATTGGATCCACGTGCGTATTCACGCGCGCATCCAAAACTGATACTCCGACCCACCAAAAGCAGCGACCATTAATTTTCCCCCTCCTTTTTATTAATTCCTTGGATTAAACCAAGCAACAAATTCTTGCCGTAGAAATTAGAATTCCCAGCACAAATAGGTGCATCGTCGCGTTCTTGTAATCTACTAAAATTCTTCCATTTTTCAGTACTCGTTTCCCTTCTCCCGCATCGATCGGACCAAGAACAGAGGGGGGTAGAAAGAAACAAGAACTGAATTAGCCAGTGGTAATTCCGGCCTCCATTTGGTGGATTTATCCAATACGATGGCAAGATTGGCCGCTGAATCGTGACTCGTGAGTTCTTGCCCTCCTTTTAGGGTTTCTGATTCCCCGCCGCGAGATAAGTTGCAGAAATCGTAACACCTTTTCTTTTTGTCTTTGCCTCAGAATTCCCTGACGAATTTCTCGTGGATTCCGTGGAGAAAGGTGTGACCTTTGCGATGCAGTACAACCACCGCAGCCGCTTGCCTCCGCCGCCGTTCGGCCGCGGCGGGTATCCCCGCGGCCACAAGCAGCCGTACTACGCTCCGCCTCCTCCTCCGCCGTTTCCTCCGGCGCCGCCGCCGCCGCCGCTAGAGCGCAAGTACGAGGTGCTGATGGAGGCCGGTCGCCTCGCCGCCGAGTATCTGGTCGCCCAGGGCGTGCTCCCGCCGGATGCCCTGCAGCGCGGCGCCGGCGTCTCAGGCGCGTGGCCCGCTCATCCAATTCCTCCGCCCCCGCAGCTGCCACCGCAGGAACCCCCTGGGTTTTATGGCCGGAGGAGGTATGAAGATGAATACAACAATAACCCTAGCGGCCGGCCTAGGCGAGCCAATGGCACTACTAGTAGCATCAGTAGCAGAGATGATTGCAGCCGTGGCAGCTACAATGGAAGAGGGAAGAGGAAGTATGGGGAATACAGGAGGGGGTATTTGGATTCAGGGAGGGACAGGGAGAAGGAGAGGGGAAGGCCATTTCCAAATGGCCGGCGCTACGAGGATGGGGATGAAGATGGGGCACCTGGGTTTCGGAGGGAGCGATGCGGCAATCGGGGGAGTGATGAGGTGAGAACTAGTGTTACAGAGGCAGTGAGGGAGGGGACACCATTGACAGCGAAGGCTGTAGCAGGGGTATGCATGGAGGATACAACGTCAAAGATTATGATGAGCTCTGTCGAAGATACTAGTAAGGATGCTACTGATGCGCCAAAGGTCCTGGAGGAGACTGAGGAAGGTGAGGTGGAGGATGACAGTGAGACACAGAATTCAGAAACTGAGGTGATCAAGCAAGGGATAGACACCGATGTAAATCATGCTTCTTGTCGTGTTGTTACAGAGTCAGATGCCAACCAGTTGCCAGATGGTAAGATTCAAGATGAGATTCTTGATGAGGAAGCTGAATATGACAAAAAAGTTATGGATGAGGCTACTTTGGATCACAACACTTCTGATGGTGATGTGACAAATATGGAAGTTGAGATGCACGTTGGTAAGAAGAGTTTGATTGACTATTGTAACTTCACAAGAACCCCAACAAGGCCCAGGTCAGTGCGTGCACACAGAAATGCAGCGTCTATCCCAGGAGAAACTGCAGTAGTTGAAACAGTTGATCTAGTTTCTTCTGGTCAAGCTTCACAGATGGTAATCGGTGAATCTGCTGAGAGATCTTTGACTAACAGTGCGTCAGAAAACAGAGAAGATAAAATTTGCCAAGAAAACACTAGCTCTGGTGATGTCTGTGCTCCACCAAAAGAGTCGATGCTTCTTCAAGAAAATGGAATACCAGCTGTGACTGAAAACATGGCAGAAGAGAAGGTTGATGCACAACCACATGTGGTCAGCCAGCAATATAAGGAAGAAACTAACTTATCTCCGTTAACGGATGCCCTCGAGAAGAGCTCGATGCAGGAAACCACCTTATCTCCATTTGCAGCTTCTCACAAGGATAAGTTGGCGCAAGAGGATGGCTTGATGCAAGAAGCTGATTTGTCTCCGTTGACAGCTTATAACAGGGATAGCTTGATTGAAGAAACCGAATTGCCTCCATCAACAGCTTCCCACAAGGACAGCTTGATTGAGGAAACTAACTTAACTCAGACAATATCTTCTTATGAGAATAACTTGAAGTTACAATTTAAGGAAGGAACACAGATCTGTGATATTGATATGCTGCCACAAGATGTGCACCTGATTGAGTCGCCCGATCAAAGGAAAATCATTGATCGTGATGTTGGTGCTGAAGCTGTCATCGAAATGGAAGAAGGAAAGCTGGATCAATCTAGCTCACTAAATCTATCGGATCTTGACCTAGTTGGCAGTACAGAGGTTGCCGCTATACACAATAATCCAGTGTTGGTCCAGCCATCTGCAGCTGGATCTTCCGCAGAGTCAAATAATAAACAGCAAGAAGATCCTGAAACTTTTACAGGTGCCAATGCCAGTCCTACAGATGATTTATGCCAGCTTCCATTAGACAATAAGGATGTTCAGGTAAATGATATAGAATGTGGCACACCAGTTGAAGTTGGTGGATTTGATTTGTCGAAGTCAATACACAATAATCCAGTGTTGGTCCAGCCATCTGCAGCTGGATCTTCCGCAGAGTCAAATAATAAACCGCAAGAAGATCCTGGAACTTTTACAGGTGCCAATGCCAGTCCTACAGATGATTTATGCCAGCTTCCATTAGACAATAAGGATGTTCAAGTAATTGATATAGAATGTGGCACACCAGTTGATGTTAGTGGATTTGATTTGTCAAAGTCAAAGTGAGTTTCTTCGACTTCAATTTTTTCCTAGTCTATGCTGATTCAATAAATTTCAATTTTTTTGTAGCGAAATGTTTGCATCATATAGAAATTCTTGGTAGTCTTGAACATGGTCTCCATAGTCCTTTATGTCTCTCTGGCCCTTTCCCTGTGTGTCAAGCGACCAGTCAGATAGATGGTTCATGACGGTGTTTGTTTCGTTAGCACACCAAGATATTGTTTGTTTTCAGTGTCATGGTATTTCTGCTAACAGTTATACAATTTGATTCAACCAGGAATGAGATGGTATGCTCTAGCATGGATAGCATCATGGACCCTGGCAATGGAATACATACGGATGTTCTTCCTGGTCTTCAAGATAGCTACAGCCTTGCATTTTCCGATTTTCTCAGTTCTGATATACCATGCTACCCATCAATGCAATCAGATGTTCATGCTGGAATAGGTGCCAATGACCCAGAGGTGAGGACGGGAGGCTGCCTGATACTTTTATGTAGTTTTTTTTCCCTACTTGCAGGCAATTAGTGAAGTTCCAGGAAATAATTATTGTATTTCTTGCATGAATAACATATTAAAGTATATTATTTTCCCTTCTTTCAGGGTATTACTGTCATGGATGATCCAATATATGGGTCTCTCACTGATATTGGTAAGTTGATTTTCTTCTATTCCCTTAATATACTATGTCTAATACGTTCCTGCTTTAGCTCTCCATGCCCACTTGTCTGTTTTTTGTGCACTCCCAGTTTCAGATGCATAAATACTTACAAAATTTGCAGTCTCTCCATATCCTATGAACAAAGCCATAGATAGCTCAACAGTTCTGAATTTGTTTTTATTCCAAAATCACTTGTCAGTGTAGGTAGCACGTATCATTGGATCATGTTTGGCCTTTCCTTTTAGTGGGGCAATGTGGTTCCCTGACCTGTGTTGACCAAAATGTGTTTTAGATGGTCCTTCCTCTTTTGGTTTGCCTTATACGAGAATAGCTGGACTGACCTGTATTGACCAGACTCAGGCACTGCTGGATGCAACCTCTTTTGTTTTATTAGGAATGGAACAAGACATGATTTATAACTTCACTTACATTGGCCTGTTCGGTTGGCTGGTTCGTACCGTTGCTGGTTCGTGAAGAAGTACTGCTGGCTGGTTTGTGTGAGAGAAAAATACTGTTCCGGCTGAAAATTTACGATCGTTTACGATAAGCCACAGCCAAACGAACAGGCTGATGTTTGCCATATTTCTATTGACTTAATTGGAAATGATATTGCCTAATAATGATAGTAGCTGTACCTCCAGTGAACTTATAAATTGATAAAAAATTGCCCTGAAAGAATCTTAGGTTTCACGAAAATTTCAAATACATGATGCAGTCATTACTCATTAGCCAGTAAGTTAGTCCGTACAGTGCAAAGGGTAAATCTCAGGCTAGAGTGATAATAATGAACTTAAAATCACTTTTTGGCCCTAGTCACTCTGGTATTTATAGATTGTGGAACTTTGAAGAACACGTTTAGGTTAGGATTGCTACTTGTGTCCATGAACCTAGAAATTTTGGCCAAAGGGATGATTCTTGGATCACTAATTTCATCTAAGCAACTTTCCAGTACTTGAGCAAACACCATCAACTACGATGAGATGAGATCCTCATCGTCTTGCCCTGTGAAACCTAGCTGGTACAGCCTTCACATACCTTCTACAGTGCGAAAGCCACACTACTCTCTTGCGTAACCCCCTATTTGTTATTTTGGGCTCCCATTTGTTTGAGGCATACAGACCTTACCCCGGTTTTCAAACTTAGTGACTACTTGGAATTTTAACCTGTGACCTAAAAGCTTTGTGTGTCACTACTGGCCAGGCCAACTTGCACAAACAATCTACATCAACGCGGCAGTTAGTTAGCAAGTGGCCGCACTAACACGTTTATACATAGAGATCGGTGGCACTACACCTTTCCTGTGCAACTTCCAAACTAGAATACTGCAAGTGCTTGCCCCGCGTGTTCCGTGCTGGCTTTGCTCATACTGCTAGTCAAATATTTTTGCATGTACAATGGAATAGTAAAAGGATCTTGCAGTCTTATTAGATTATAATAAAAACATGAAGCTGTTGAGTCAACATTGAGATGCTAGTGAAATTTTGGCAAGTAGAGATTCAGTAGCAGACTGATTGGACCTGCTTGTTGAATGGACTGGCAACATTTCTTGTTCCTCTTTCAGATTAGTAGTAACATGTGTGCTCAGTTTTTTTTTTTTTTGGTTTCTCACTATTGTTTTGCATTGTACTTTTTGTTTAGATAATGGTTTTGCATTGTACTGTACTTGAAAAGAGTTTGCTGGATGATATATTGTCGGATGATACCTAAGTAAGTTAATTCCAAAAGCTCAAGCGATTTCTTTGTTCATATGGTTTCAGGTTTCATGGACGTGTGGGGGCAGCCCACTCAAGACTATGACAAATTCTTCTAGGCTGCTGCCGAAGGCCCAAGTTCAGGAATCTGACAGGAAAAATTAGTTGAGTTTGCTCAGTACAGGCGAGAATAAATAGATCGAGTTATTTCAGAGAAATGTTGTATTCATCCCTAATTGTAGAGATAGAGAAACTGTTTTTTTCTTTCGATACCCATTTCGACGGAGTTGCTAATCCAAAGACTGGTCTTATGCGTTCGAGTTGAATGATTTGGCTGCGGTTTTTTTTTTCTTTCTTTATTTGTGATATATAATAAAAAGACTCGAACTTCTTCCTTGACTAGTGGCTAGTGCTACTGTGCTAGTAGTCTGCAACTGCTCCCTCAGCAACATCGACCGGCTTCGCGTGTGTGAGAATAAGACCACATCTCTAGAGAAAAACTAGATAAATTTCGAAATAGTTTAGGCCTCGTTCGTTTAGGGTGGATTGAGGGCTGAAAATAATCTAGCTGGTCATTGCTATTATAAATAAACATGCCATTCCATTCGAAACTGTTCCATGCATCCGTTCCCCAGTAAACGAATGGGCCCTTAGGGTTTCAATAAAAAAGTGTTTATTAGATTTTTCTAAATTTTTATATTTTCTAAAAATATATAGTAATAAATCACACAACTACTAATTAAAAGTGAAACCAATTTTGTTAGGTTTCTATAAACTAGATCTACATGATATATGTGATAAAGATCATGTTATGTAATTAGATTAGTAGATTTCTTAATATATCCATCTAAACCACAAGCAACATACATCGTCATAGACATGGATGAAATTTCGTTGCCGGTACAATGCACAGACATATATCTAGTAACCTATAAATAAGAAATAATAAAACCATACATCTAGCTGGCAATTGCAGCCTTGACAGTTACTTATTACTAATTGGATGCTAATGCAACGTCATCGTCTGTGATCATCGCACCCGCCAACCCATTGAGCAAAAACGAGTTCAGGAGCAATAGTGAGTCATGCTGGACCATCAACATGTCATCACCGAAGGCAACGTCGTTAGTGATTTCTTGAAGAGTGATAATTGGTTATAAATGGAACATTTGCGAACATCTTCAAATAACTTTTTTTATAATAATACATGTTTAAATTTATAATTATGGTGATATTATTTGTTAACGTTGTAACACATGGGCATGATCTTAGTGTAGTAATAATAAGCCAAAGCCAGATGAAGCTCCACCAAAAAGACCCTAAGCCAATAGCACCTAGCTCAAATAATCTCAAAGCAAAATCCAAACCATCTACTTTTCAGCCATGGAATAATATTTTTCTCTCACAACAAATCAGCATCAGGGCAGTGTTATCCTAAACGCTAAACGGTAAACAGTCGGTCACCTACCGTTTAGCCCATTATTCGGGTAAAACGGGTGTTTAAACGGGAAAACAGGCGTTTAAAACAATCGATTAAACGGAAACGGTGTACCACTGTGTAGCGTTTAAACGGTGTGTAAACGGGCTAAACGACCGTAAATCAGCCAGCCGAATAGGGTAGTCCATGGCTGAAAAACATTGTTCCATGGCTGAAAAGTAGTGCTGATTTTGTCAGATAAACTCAAGCGAACATGGCGTGGCAAACCATTAGGCTCCTTTGAAATCTACAGGAAACTTCAATCCTAATGGCCCCTTTGGATTGTGGGATTTTTCCCCCGTTTTCTGTGTTTTTTCCTATGAAAATGAACCGAATCTTATGAAATTCCTGCACAGTTCCTATGAAATTCCTACGTTACAAAGGGCCCTAAACCATCAACAATTCTAGTGCAAACCATTAGGCTCCTTTGGAATCTATAGGAAATTTCAATCCTACATTTTGCATGTGAAATCAATACCGAATATTGCACAATTCTGACCCCTCGTTCGTCCAAAGGGGCCTTAGCAGGCCTAACGATAGCGTGGGTACGTCGGCCGATTAAGGCCGATAGCATAAGTCTTTCTTGAGAATCTACATTGCGTAAAACCCTAGCCTCGCTAGCCACCCCGTCAGCGCCATCTGAGCCCTCAAACCCTAGCCTCCCTAGACGAATCTCATTTCCGGTCGCCACCACCTTCTTTTTGCTATATCGCTACCAATGTCTCGTTCACCGCGTCCTTCGTCAGCTACATCTTCTGGTTCAAAGTGTCCTCCACCAGCTATGCCTCCGTTGTCGATGCCTTCCCATAGCGTCCTCCGCCAGCTACGCCTCCGCCACCGATGCCTCACGCACAGCGTCCTCCGCTAGCTATGCCTCTGTCGCTGATGCCTCGCCCATCGCGTCCTTCGTCGGCTACATCGCTGCGATGCCAATGTCTCCTACATCACGTCCTTCATCGGCTACATCGCCTGTGCCGCTGATGCCTCCCGTCTAGCGCCCTCTATCTGCTACATCGTCTGCGCTTTCACCACCGGCATTTTCACCACCTACATCATATCCACCTACGATTGCTCCTGTCTCCGCTCTCGGCGTCCATCTACATGTCTTTACATGTCTTCTGTGCAGCTAGGATCATCGTCCGCTCATCCGCAGCATTAGATTGCTTTCTCTGGTTCCATTTCGCGATGTTGGGGTGGTATTCTTGGGAAACCGTGTCAGCTAGCCTACCTGGCTGTCGCTATGATTGATGTTGGTGGGCCGAGGGCGAGGCGTAGGGAGATGATGGATGGCTGGTTACAGGGCTGGTCAGACTAGGGCTTGTCTACTTGGTTTGGTATGCCAATTTTTTTGTAATGAACGCTAATTGTCTTAGGTGCTTTGGAGAAAAGGTTAGGTAGGACACGACAATTATAAGTGAATTAGAAGAATATTAAGTTTATTTTTGGCAGAGCTTTAGACTAGTAATGGAATTATTGGTGTGAATCTGTGTTGTATTTAATTTCTTTAGCAGTTATGTCCTTAAGCAAGAGTTGAGCAATCAGATCCATTTCACCATCTTTCATCTTTCAGTTCTTACTATGGTGCTATATCATAGACAAGTCGTACCATATCACATAGCGATTCATGAACCAATATATCCTAGATGGGTACCCCGAAATACATGCCCCGCTTGTACCCCAGGCACAAACAGGACCAACCCACCACTCTCCTGTCAAGGGTTGAAAGGTCGAGATGGCGGACTAGAGGGGGGGTGAATAGTCCTTTCTAAATTTAATCGTGCCGGCTAACCAAAACAATCGGTCTAGCCAAGATTACACCCCTCTATCAAAGTTCACAAGCACCTTATAAAGATCCTAATTAGGCAACAATGGTGCCGCGCTAGCTACAGCTCACCTATCCAATTCTAGGAGCAAGGTCACACAAACCTATGCCACTAGTATTTTGCACACCGGGGAGCTCCTACACAATTCTAGTAAGTAAAAGCACAAAGCTCCTAAGCTCACTAGCAATGCTCTATAACAAGGTAACCAATGTCAAATTAGAGAGCGCAAATACTTAGCTACACAAACTAAGCAATGTGACTAACAAGGTTACACAAACCAAATTAGTCACGCAAGGGAGCTACTTCTATGCTACACAAGCAAGAAGGTAACTAGTGAGCTACACAAGCTAAATAATTACTAGAGCAACTACATAAGCACATTGTATATGAAAGTAATTACCAGCTTGTGTAAGGGGATTGCAAACCAACGGGAAGAATAATGTTGACACGGTGATTTTTCTCTCGGGGTTCATGTGCTTGCCAACACGCTACGTCCCTGTTGAGACAAGCTCCAAGGTTGCCGCCGGTCCTCTTGCTAGTGGTGACCCAAAAGTCACACTCCCATGTGGAGTATTTACCATAAGCTCTAGCACTTGACCTAGCCTGACCACTTGTTGCCCTTTGCGTCTCGCTCTACTAGAGTTGCTCTTCGTGGCTCCCGTGGGACGAGCACAATGCACCTCACAAAGCTCTTCTCCGAAGCACCGCACAAGCTTCTTGCGGGCTTCGACGGAGACCACCACCAAGCCGTCTATGAGGTGGCAACCTCCAAGAGTAACAAGCACCACTGGCTTGCAAGACGACCACCTAGTGCCACTCGATGCAACCTCACAATGCAATTGTACTAGAATTGCTCACTCACTCGATCGGATGAACACTATCAAGCTCAAGTGAGTTAGAGGGCTCCCAAGCACTCTCAAGCATGGACACAAAGTCCCCCAAGGTGCTCCTGTGCAGCCATGGCCGAGACACCCTTCTATTTATAACCCCACGGGCTAAAATAGCCGTTACCCCTTCACTAGGCTTTCAGCGCATCGACCGGACGCAAAGGTCCACTTGACCAAACGTGCCGATCCTTGCGTCTGGTCGCTGCCGCGCTCCACGTGTCACTAGCTGTTTTGAACTAACCGTTGCCGTCAATGGCTATCTCGTGCGTGCGCCTTCATCCACCGATCGGACGCGCTGCTTAGCTTGACCGGACTCACCACACCTCAGCGTCTGGTCAACAACAGAGAGCTCTCAGAGACTTCAAAACACGACCAAACGTGTCCGTTCACATGTGACCGGATGCGCCACCGCCTGAGTCTGGTCATTTCCAGAGAGCACCCTGAGCCTTTGTTTTGTGACTGGACGTGTCAGGTCAGTCATGATCGAACGCAGCACCGGAGTCCAATCCTTCATGGCCTATGGCACTAGTATTTTACACAACGCGGAGCTCCTACACAATTCTAGTAAGTAAAAGCACAAAGCTCCTAAGCTCACTAGCAATGCTCTATAATAAGGCAACCAATGCCAAATTAGAGAGCGCAAATACTTAGCTACACAAACTAAGCAATGTGATTAACAAGGTTACACAAACCAAATTAGCCATGCAAGGGAGCTACTTCTATGCTACATAAGCAAGAAGGTAACTAGTGAGCTACACAAGTTAAATAATTACAAGAGCAACTACACAAGCACAATGTATATGAAAGTAATTACCAGCTTGTGTAAGGAGATTTCAAACCAATGGGAAGAACAATGTTGACACGGTGATTTTTCTCTTAAGGTTCACGTGCTTGCCAACATGCTACGTCCCCGTTGAGACAAGCTCCAAGGTTGCCACCGGTCCTCTTGCTAGTGGTGACCCACAAGTCACACTCACCCATGTGGAGTGCTTACCACAAGCTCTAGCACTTAACCCGGCCTGACCACTTGTCGCCCTTCGTGTCTCGCTCTACTAGAGTTGCTCTTTGCGGCTCCCGCGGGGCGAGCACAATGCACCTCACAAAGCTCTTCTCCAGAGCACCGCACAAGCTTCTTGCGGGCTTCGACGGAGACCACCACCAAGCCGTTTATGAGGTGGAAACCTCCAAGAGTAACAAGCACCACCGGCTTGCAAGATGACCACCTAGTGCCACTCAATGCAACCTCACGATACAATTGTACTAGAATCGCTCACTTACTCGATCAGATGAACACTATCAAGCTCAAGTGAGTTAGAGGGCTCCCAAGCACTCTCAAGCATGGACACAAAGTCCCCCAAGGTGCTCTTGCACAGCCATGGCTAAGACACCCTTCTGTTTATAACCCCACGGGCTAAAATAGTTGTTACCCCTTCACTGGGCTTTCTGCACATTGACCGGACATGAAGGTCCACTTGACCGAACATGCCAATCCCTATGTCCGGTCGCTGCACGCTCCACGTGTCACTAGCCATTTTGAACTAACCGTTGCCGCCAATGGATTTCTCGTGCGTGCGCCTTCATCCATCGATCGGACGCGCTGCTTAGCTTGACCAGACTCACCACACCTCAGCGTTCGGTCAACAACAGAGAGCTCTCAGAGCCTTCAAAACATGACCGGACGCATCCGTTCACATGTGACCAGACGTGCCACCGCCTGAGTCTGGTTGTTTCTAGAGAGCTCCCCGAGCCTTTGTTTTGTGACCGGATGCATCAGGTCAGTCACGATCGGATGCAGCACCTGAGTCCAATCCTTCACGGCCTGCCACGCATCACTGCTGCTCCTCACGCCACCACGTCAGCATACGTCGGCGCTGACCAGGCATGGCCACTACGCGTCAGGTCACCTCTTCGCCTAGCATTTGGTCACTCAACCAAGACCGCGCGCTCTATGCTGTGACTAGACCGGATGCACATGTCCTCCCAAGGCCAACGTTCGGTCACTCACAGTGACCTATTTCGCCTCTGTTTCTTCATCGAGTTGATCCATTTCAACTCCAACTTCTTTCTCCTTTGCAAATGTGCCAACACCACCAAAACCAACATGTGTATGTGTGTTAGCATTTTCATAATCATTTTCAAGGAGTTAGCCATTCAACTTGCCACGCCACTCGATCCTAGCGATGATGCAAAGTTAGATCACTCAAGTGGCACTAGATGACCGATATGCAAACAAGTTTGCCCCTCTTGATAGTACGACCATCTATTCTAAACTCGGTCATAAACTTCTCTATACACATATGACCGGTGAAATAGAATGCCCTAGGTTATACCTTTGCCTTGAGCATTCCATTCTATCTCCTCCATTATTGATGCAACACTGCACCAACCAATCAACAAATGATATGATCCACTTCATATCATCACATGACCGTATTGGTTCATCGATCTTGACGTCACTTGCTTTTCACCGTTGCCTTCGTCCATCGGCGCCAAGTCTTGCTCAAGCTTCACTGCCACGCGATCCATTGCTCCAAAGCCTCCAACTTGCCCTTCATGCTTGCACCCAGTCCATCATGCCAAGTCTTGTCTTGATCTTCTCCACCTTGATCACATGACTCAATGTCATGTCTCGTGTGCAATGAGCTCCTTCATCATCACATGTGTGAGCTTTGCAACATCTCTGAGCCATTTCCACCTCCATGGCATATGTTGCTCACACACATATACCTATGGACTAATCACCTGTGCATCTCACATAAACATAATTAGTCCACCTAGGGTTGTCACTCAATTACCAAAACCAAACAAGGACCTTTCAATCTCCCCCTTTTTGTAATTGATGACAACTCTACAAAGATATAGAAATTAAGGTCTTTTGGATTCATATTGCTTGGCCAAGCAATTTTATCATGTGTAAATGATTTTGGACAAGTACCACGAACCTAAAATGGTAGTATTAGCTCCCCCTACATATGTGCTAGAGTGTTTGGTTTGAAGCTCGCACATATGCATAGATTGGAATTGTGGAAGAGTAATCACTACCAAATGATGCTAAGGTGTATAGAATAAACCTTTAAAGTGTGATACCAATCGAAGTTGCACTTTTAACACCATCCTTAGCACCATGAGTAGCTAGACAATGAAAATACTAGAAACCCCATGAGATCAACATTATAAGCAAGGTTCTAGTACCATGTGTAAAAATACAAGTCTAGCTACCATCCTATGTATGCTAGTTATCAAATCATCATTCAAGTTCTACAACTAGCATACATCACACAAGCATGCATACCAAATTTAAAAAAATTATGCAATGCAAGCAAGCACATGACTATGCACATATCAAATGCAACCAATCAAAGTTCATGAGCTTGCTCCCCCTACTTGTGTGCTTCTCTTATCTAAGAATTTTGATCCATCTCTTTTCTTCAATGTTGCTCCCACTTTGTCCATGTCCAACCTCTATTGTCCATGTCCATGTCCAACCTCTACTTCTTTATCTCAATCTCTCCAAAGCTTTCATATATTTGTACAATCTCTCCCCTTTGTCATCAATTTCCATAAAAGGTGTGCTTCTCATTGATGCAAAGGTTTGCATTTAGGGTAGATGGTTGAAGCTTGAATCTTGCATTTTTTATGGACATCACTTGATTGTTGGAATGACACTACTTGTAGCCCGTGAGATACCACACATAGAATCTTCGACCTTGATATCAATTTGTGGGACACCTCCCCCTATGTCATAGCATGTGTCATCCATTTGATAAACTTGAGCTCTTGTAGGTGAGAGATGCATTCTTTATTTGATGATCACTTAAAGTTGAGGATCACTTGTGGAACCATCGTCTTACATGATTGATACCACATGTAGATGTGATACCACTTTGAAAGAATTTGCTATCATGGAATCACTTGTTGGATTTATCAATTTTGACCATTTCTTGAACATTTACTACCTTCATGAGTACCACTTATAGGATATCACTTGTGAGTTGGTCTAGACATCACTTGTGAATTATTAATGAAATACTTGAGTCTAGATACCACTTGAAACAAACAAACTAGATATCCATTTGCATTGTTGTCTTGTGCTTGTACTCTTATCACTATCATGAGCTTCTAATTTTGACTTGACTAAATTGATCTGCCTAAGCTTTCAAGTCCGGTTTGAACTAATGACAAGCTTCTTCACACCTCTTACAAGGGTTATCTTGCCAATGTTATACGTGTCACTTGTTTAGCAATCCAAATTAAATCAAGTACTTGGGTTTACTAGCTCATGAACAAATTTATATACTAACCACTAGATCAACTAATCATTCAAGCAATGGTGGTAGACTATGAATTTAAACATTTCATTTATTATGCATGATCCTATGAAGCATATACTATATGCACTAATCGCATACTAGTAAGGGATGAATGATCATGCACATTACAATGATACCTTTGCTATGTTGTAGTAGAGGATAGTCACATAGATTCCAATTCATTACTCTAATAGCAATGTAAAGTCCAATTATAAGCTTGGTGAAGACCAATCATGAATAATGAAATTCATACTTCACCCATATGATTTGGGAGCCACTAATATGATCAAGTGCACTATCTTGTTTTGGTTAGCTTGCTTCATCTTTTGATTAATGCTTGAATGAGAGAACTATTTGGAATACCACTTGAATTGCCATGACTAGCTCTCTTTTGGGTGTTGCTTGCTTTTCTTGATCAACCCTTTTGATTGTTTCAACTAAACATCTCAAATGTTCCTCAGATCACCACTTCCATGTTAGCCTTCCAAGCACCACACTTGGTTTATCTACATATAGGCGGCAAGCCCCTACACTAGGGAGAAGTGACCTCTCTCCAAAGAACCATCCTTGATACTCACTTGAAATGACTTGATTGATTGATCCAAGTGATGAACTTAACTTAATGACTAATCTTGATTCCTTCTTTAAGTCCTTTTATTTCTACTTGTTTAAGTCTTTTTCTTTCTACCAAATGATTTCCAATAGTCACTAGAACTTAAACTTCATCTTTATCTTGAGTTTGATCTTGATCTTCTAATTTGAGTACCAAATGTGTGCCAAGTACACTCTACAATCAAATGGCCTTGTACTCATAGCTTGTCATACTTCTAGATCATCTCAGAACCAAACTTAGGTGCCTCAATTACTTATAAACATGTTTCAACTTAAGGACCTTTCAATCAAAGTGACTTCAAATAAATCCAATAATTGTCACTTTTCTGATAGATTCTGTACTCTTTAAAGAAAAATACATATCTCCCAAAGTACAAATCCAAATACCACAAAATTTGGTGGAGATGTGCTTCACTAAGTTATCTAGCAGATGTAAAAATTTGAGCTTCATTTGACTTTTAGATTGCTACCAGATTTCAATTCTTCCACCACTGTTACATGCTAAAAACTGCTACACTATAGCTGACAAGATCCACTCCAAAACTGAAGCATCTCTTATCCAATTCTCATGAAATTTGTACATAATCTTATACCATAAGTCTAGAGCATGTATACAAATTTTTATGTCAATCCAATAAGTTTTGATTACTCAAACATGGCTAATATCATAGCTCACTTAGATTTTCAATATAGGACAGATTTCAATCACTTGAGCTATACTTCATCAAATGTGAATCAAACTTGAAACCAACTTGTTTGGATACTTTCACAAGACATAAATCTATTCAACCACTCACTAAAAGTCATCTCATGAATTTATCCAACACAAATCAATCCAAACTTGACTACCAATCACTTTATCCATTCAAACATCTTATAGCAAGCAACATTGCATAGTTATCCTATTCAATCAACTCATATGCACCCAAACGAAATGATCAACAAGAGATATACCTTAGTTAGCTCATGATCATCCAATTAGCGAGCTTCAACTCAAATATTTACAAGCCATCAAATATATCCAATGAATCACCAACAACTTGAATTATAGCACTTGTTTGTTGATAGCACTTGGACTTCACTCAATTTGTCATGGCATTGGGATAATGATCATCACTTATCAATACTTGGCTCAACTACATAATCAACAAGATGAATACCATTTGAACCAAGACTCCAATGCCAATGGTACCTATAAACAATCATCCACTTTTTGATGATACCCAAACAAGTTTGGGTCCTCTCAAGTTAGGAGCAACATACTTAGGTAAAGCTTTAGTATGAGTAGCAGGATGTTTTGCAATAGCAACCATAGAGGTACCATTATCATCCTTCCTAAGCATAGAATCATTATCAATTGAAATAGGCTTAGGAGTGTTACCTAGGGGACATGAATCTGCCATGTGTCCCCTTTCCCGGCATGAGTAGCACTTTCTCTTTGATTGAGCCTTCTCTTCCTTGCTCATGTTGTGCTTCTCATTGTCTTGCTTCTCCTTGTTTGCTTGAGCCTTCTTCTCAAGCTTGTTTGGGCAACCCGAAGCTAGGTGACCCAATATGTCACAACTATAACACCTCATGTGAGTAATCTTCTTCATTTTCTCTTCTTTGTTCTTGCTCATTTGCTTAGCATCTTGATTCATCCTTGAACGCATTGCTCTTTCTCTTGCTTTTCCACCCCTTCAAGTTTTCTTCTTCTTTATCATCAAATCACCACCATCTTCATGGTTGATCTTGATTTGAGTTTGGGGTGTCTTCTCTTGCTCAACTTGAGGCTTTGGTTGAGGCTCTTCTAGTTGCTTCACCAATTGCTTGGTTGGGCACATTGAGGTAAGATGACCCCAAGTGCGGCACTTAAAGCACTTCACATGCTTGAGCATCTCTTCTTCTTTTATCTTCTTGAGCTTCTCAATGTTAGGGCAACCATTTGCAAGGTGTCCAACTTCATGACACCGGTAGCACATGGTATGAGAGATCTTTCTTTGTTGTAGCTTCTTCATCTTTCTTTCTCTCTTTCTTTTGCCCTTTGTCATCTTCTTCTTGAATCCAAGGCCACTCTTGTCACCGAAGTTTCTTTGAGTCTTCATCAAATGCTCAAAGGTGACTTTTTAGTTGTAGCACCTCTCTAGCTTTTTGCTCAAATTCTTCACTTCATTTTTAGCTCATTGTTCTCCATCAAAAGGTTAGTCTCACAAGACATAGAAGTAGAACAAGCATCTATATGTGAAGAGCATGGCATATCTAATAAATCATCACAAGAGGTGGATGCATGCTTCTTGCCTTCATCACAAGGGTTAGCAACAATATGTTATTGATCAATTGACCCATGTGATGAGCTCTCACTAGTTTTAGTTTTTCCATTGGAAAGCTCCTTAGTGAGAAAATCAGGGTTTCGTACCAAGTTATCATGAGCAACACTAAGTTCCTCATGAGCCAATTTTAGCTCCTCATGTGAACAAGTAGTAACATAAAGTAGATGCTTTTGTTGTTCATATGTGTTCTTTAGAAAAGAGTTTTCATTTTTCAATTTCTCGGTTTTAGCCATCTCTTTTTCTAAAGCTTTGATTATGCAACTATATCTATCTAGAAGCTCCTCATATGAATCAAGATCAATCACATTTGCATTAGATACCTTAGTGTCACCTTGTGATATGAAGCAATGTGATGTAGTTAGAGAGCTTGAAGAAACATCACTCTCATAGCCCGAGCATGATCCATCATTATCATCATCAAGTGTGCATGGAGTAGCATCAGCATTGGCATCACTTGTAGCATCATCATCAATCTTGTCAAGTGATCTTGTGGTATGATCATCATCATCATCACTTGATCATGAGGTGGAGCACTCTTTCACAATCACCAAATCGTGGTCTTGCTCAACACACTTATGTGCCTCCTTCTTGGGCTCATCATCATCATCATCATACTTCTCATTGAGATAACTCCAAATCTCATGGGCGGTCTTCATGTCAATGATCTCTCCAAATATGCTATCATCCAAAGATTTATACATGATGTCAATAGCTTGGATGTCGAGATCTAGGCATTTCTCTTGTGCTTGAGTTAGATTATTTTCATCCAACATATGAGAAAAGCCTACATCTACCATCCACCATATTTGAGGGCAAATAAACATAAAATTGCATATCATCTAATTTTTCCACTGTGCAAAGTGTGTGCCATAAAAAATGTGTGGACAATCAACATCTAGCCCATAAGTCGCCATCCTCACGGGTCGGTGAAGACCACAAATGAGAGACCTAGCTTTGATACCAATTGAAAGGTCAAGATGATGGACTAGAGGGGGGGGTGAATAGTCCTTTCTAAATTTAATCGCATCGGCTAACCAAAATAAATGCGGAATTAAAACAATCGGTCTAGCCAAGACTACACCCCTCTATCGAAGTTCACAAACACCTTATAAAGATTCTAATTAGGCAACAAAGGTGCCACGCTAGCTAGAGCCCACCTATCCAATTCTAGGAGCAAGGTCACACAAACCTATGCCACTAGTATTTTGCACACCGGGGAGCTCCTACACAATTCTAGTAAGCAAAAGCATAAAGCTCCTAAGCTCACTAGCAATGCTCAATAACAAGGCAACCAATGCTAAATTAGAGAGCGCAAATACTTAGCTATACAAACTAAGCAATGTGACTAACAAGATTACACAAACCAAATTAGCCACACAAGGGAGCTACTTCTATGCTACACAAGCAAGAATGTAACTAGTGAGCTACACAAGCTAACTAATTACAAGAGCAACTACACAAGCATAATGTATATGAAAGTAATTATAAGCTTGTGTAAGGGGATTGCAAACCAACAGGAAGAACAATGTTGATACAGTGATTTTTCTCCTGAGGTTCACGTGCTTACCAACACGCTACGTCCCCATTGAGACAAGCTCCAAGGTTGCCGCTGGTCCTCTTGCTAGTGGTGACCCGCAAGTCAGACTCTCCCATGTGGAGTGCTTACCATAAGCTCTAGCACTTGATCTGGTCGGACCACTTGTCGCTCTTCGTGTCTCGTTGTACTAAAGTTGCTCTTCGTGGCTCCCATGGGGCGAGCACAATGCCCCTCACAAAGCTTTTCTCTGGAGCACCATACAAGCTTCTTGTGGGCTTGGACATAGACCACCACCAAGCCATCTAGGAGGTGGCAACCTCCAAGAGTAACAAGCATCACCGGCTTGCAAGATGACCACCTAGTGCCACTCGATGCAATCTCATGACGCAATCGCACTAGAATCGCTGACTCACTCGATCAGATGAACACTATCAAGCTCAAGTGAGTTAGAGGGCTCCCAAGCACTCTCAAGCATGGACACTGTAAGGAAAATGGACCCTAGGCCCATTTACTTTGGATTTTGGTGTTTGATGACCAACACAACCAAATTGGACTAATGAATTTGCAAGTGTTTGTTTTATAGTCCAATAGGATGCAAGACGTGACTTGGACAAAGGCAAAGTGATGATCTAATGATCAACACCATAATCAAAACCTTAAAAGCTCAAGAGAAGACCCAAGATATCAAGCAAAGTCCAAGCACAAAGATAGGAACCAAGCCGTACGCAAGATCGCGAAGAAACGAACTCACAGAAGTGACCGGACGCTGGACCAGACGCTGGCAGAAGTGACCGAACGCTGGACCGGATGCTTCGATGAAGAGTCTCGGCAAACAGGCGTCATCAGTAGTGACCGGACACTGGCGGCAAACCAATCAGATGCAGGGTAGCAGCGTCCAATCGAGTACAGAGAGGTTCTAGAGTAGCGAAACTACGACCGGATGTGTCCGGTGGTAGGTGACCGGACGCTGGCAGCGTCCGATCAGTTGTTCATGGCTTCAATGGTCGGGACGACTAGACACGTCCGGTCAGGACGTGATCAGCATCCGGCCAGTAGCAGAAAAGCAGGATTTCATCCCCAATGGCTACTTTCTCAGTGGGGCTTATAAATAGACCCCCAACCATCCAAATGAGTAGTGTGGAGCTGAGGAAACATACCAAGGGTGTTGATACACCATTTTAGTGATCTCCACTTGCATAGTGCTTAGTGTTTTATTAGGTGATTAGCGTAGGTGCTTTGCGAAGTGCTTAGGTTGATTAGACCACCGCTCATGCGCTTGCTCTAGGTTTAGGCCTAGTGTTTAGTGAGGTTTGCATACCTCTTACCACTCGGTGCTTGTGCGCACCATGGTTATACATCGGAGGGGCTTGTAGTCTTATGAGATCACACCAACCGCGTTTGTGGTGTGGCCACCACCGTGTACCAAAGGGAACAAGGCCCGTGGCATTTTGGCCGGAAGCTTGATAGTGAAGACGACGGGGAGCATCTAGGAGAGGCTTGCCGAAAGGCACGTCGGAGACCCACTTGCGCATGGGGAAGGCCCGAGGCTATCTATGGAGTTACCCGACTGGGAGCTTGGCCCTTGCAAGGGATTCCTTGCGAGGGGCTCCAACAAGGACTAGGGAGAAGCTTGCACGCTTCTCGATACCTCGGTAAAAATACCAGAGTCATCGACAGGAGTTTGCATATCTCTACCTTGCTCTTTAGCTTCCGCATTTACATTGATTGCATTACTCTCATCCTCTAGTGAGAGTGATAGTGATGATGAAATGCCTTCTTATGATGAAATTATGCAACAAAATCTTAATTATACTAAAGTTTGCACTAGTCAACAAAAGAAGCTCGAAAAACTAAAAGGGAAGCTAGATAGTTCACAAGAAGCATACAAAACTTTGCTTGAACAATATGAGAACTTTGCTAATCTCAATGTTGAACTATCTACTAAAATTGAGCAACTTAAGTCTAGTGCAACAACAAATGCATGCACAATTAATGATGAGCAACTTGTAAAGAAAAATGAAAGATTAAAAGAAAAGTTAGCTAGCTCACAAGATGCTTATAAAAGTTTGCTTGCTAAAATAGAAACCATGTGCAAACATTGTGATGAGCTAGAATGGCTTGCTATCTTGAGGCGATTGATTTGGGAGTTTGGAGAGTCACTCCTAACGGGATGAAACTCATTAAGAATCCCAAAAACCCATAAAGAGTGATGAAAAAGAAATGCATTTCAATGCTAGAGCTAAGAATTGCTTATTTGAATCATTTAGCATGGATGTGTTTAACAAAGTATTCACTTTAAATATGGCACATAAAATTTGGTTAAAACTTCAAGAGCTCCATGACGGCACATCTAATGTCCGTGAGCAAAAACATTGTCTAGCTAAACAAAATTATGATTCCTTTACAATGAATGATAATGAGCTTGTTCGTGATATGTATTCTCGTTTGAATCTAATTATCAATGAGCTCCATTCAATAAGATTAATAAAGCTAGATGATGCGGACATTGTGAGGAAGATCATCTCTATGTTACCACAAAAGAAATATGCAAGCATCATCACCATCCTTTACAACATGGAGGACTTGAGCACCATGACCCCAAGAATAGTCATTGGCAAGATAGTGGCATTTGAAATGTCACACAAGATGGGTCAAGAAGAAGCCTCTTCATCAAGCAAAGGCAAAGCTCTCGCATGTAGCGAGAAAAAGATGATGAAGGGCAAGCAAGTTGAGACAAGCTCAAGCTCAAGCTCCTCAAGTGAAGATGAAGAAGATGAGGATGATAATGATGATGATGAAGATTCAAGTGATGATGATCAATCTTCCTCCTCCACCTCTGACCTTGATGAAGAATCAATCAAACTTATCAACAAGGTGGAGAAGATGATCCAAAGGCTCAATGTCAAGGGTGTGCCCATCCAAATTCAAGATCTCATTTTCACCAATCAAAGAAATGAGCAAAGAAAGAGAGGATGCTATGGATGCGGCGAGTTGGGGCACTTTGTGGAAGTTTGTCCAAACAAGCCCACACCCAAGACAAAGAAGAATGCATGCAAAAACCAAGCCCCCACATCAATAATGTCATGGGATGATTCTTCAAGTGAAGAAGAACACCATCACAAAAGGTGAGGCCGCAAGCACTCATCATCAAGCTCTTCTTGTATGTGCCTTATGGCACGAGGTAACGAAAGCTCATCCTCTAGTGAGAGTGATAGTGATGATGAAATGCCTTCTTATGATGAAATTGTGCAACAAAATCTTAATTATGCTAAAGTTTGCACTAGTCAACAAAAGAAGCTTGAAAAATTAAAAGGGAAGCTAGATAGTTCACAAGAAGCATACAAAACTTTGCTTGAACAATATAAGAACTTTGCTAATCTCAATGTTGAACTATCTACTAAAATTGAGCAACTTAAGTCTAGTGCAACAACAAATGCATGCACAATCAATTATGAGCAACTTGTAAAGAAAAATGAAAGATTAAAAGAAAAGTTAGCTAGATCACAAGATACTTATAAAAGTTTGCTTGCTAAAATGGAAACCATGTGCAAACATTGTGATGAGCTAACTAATAAAGTTGCTAAGCTTGAAGCCGTTAGTACAACACCCACCAAGGCATCTAAAAAGAAAAGCTCTATCTTTAACATGTCTAAAAAGGCCTCTACTTCTTGTAATGATTTATGTTTAGACTCATCTTTGTGCAACCAAGTTTCTGTTGAGAAAGTTATTGTAGATACATGCACACAAAAGGTTGTAAAGGAGAATGAGCAACTCAAGCAAGAAGTAGCTCGCCTCACCAAGGACTTGACTCAAGTGAAAGGCAAGGCGAAGCAAGCCCAACTTCATCAAGATAACACCATCAAGGGAGTGAAGAAGCTTGATGAAGGACAAACCATGGTTTGCTACATGTGCCACAAGGAAGGTCACAAGTCCTATGAGTGCAAGGTGAAGAATGGGGGAGGAGCAAAGAAGAAAGAGAAGAAGCAAACAAGCAAGCTCTCCAACACCTACACTAATAAGGTGGACAAGAAGGCCTCCACACCTTATCTTTTGAAGAAGAAGAAAAATGACAAGGTGGTGGCCATCAAGGTGAACAAGCAAGCCAACAATGGGGTCAAACGCTTTTAGGTGCCAAAGGAAATCATTTCCAACATGAAGAGCACCAAGAAGGTTTTGATCCTGAAAGGGAAGTGAGAAGTCCAATGGACTTCGAGGAATTTGGAGACTTGGCAAAGTATGGGTGCATTTCATGGAGTGCATCATGATGGACAAAATCATTGCCAAGTGGGTTAGTGAATACTATAGACCTAAATTCCCCTTCCCATGTTAGGTAACTAGATGTTATTACTTTTAATTGGTACTTTCTTCAAGTGGTATTTCTTACAAATTGGCATCTTATAGCATCTAGTCACTTTTTATGCCTATGTTTGCATTTGCATGCTTATATCTTTTGTCATGCATACACTAGGCATATCTTATGGTAGATTTGCTCAGTTTCATTCTTAACCCTTGGAGCAAACCTACATGGTTAAAAATTATTTAGGAGCACGGCACATAGCTTGTCTTTTGATTGAACATCTAATATGTGCCAAATTATAGATAATTTCTCCCAAATATCATCTTCGAAAATGATTCTCACATTCATGAGAAGTCATCTTTCAAGTAGTATTATTGATTCTCAAATCAATGTGCATGACTTCTACAAGTATCCCACACTTGTGTGCATAAATTTAGGGGGAGGTTAATCTACAAGTTGGATGCTTTGAGACTAACACCTTTTCAAGCTTATCATGTATGTAGTAGTCTCATTGCAAGGAAAATGGAGTCCCCGGAGTTAAGTATCATACTTCAAACATCCACCACCTATTGCAAGTGGTAGAAATCAAATTGATTTCCACATGTGGTATTTCTAAACCGATATCCTCATGTTGATTTCATTTTGATATTTATATGCTTTCTCTATGCATTATATAGACTAAATTCCCTTGAGCAATAATTTGCCAAATATGCATATGCCTTGCTTTCTATCATATGTATGCATATATTTAGGGGAAGCTTAATCTATATAATGGGAGAGTCAAATTTTGTGACCTATTCCACTCTACTTACAAAAGATCACAAAGTTTGACCCTCCCTTGTGCTACTAATGTCTTTCTTTTTGGTGTTTAATTCCAAAGGGGGAGAATTTAGAGGACCAAAAGCAAGCATTAATAATTTACAAGTGCTAATGGTCCGAGAAAGGGAGGATAGTGGATTATGGATTGCCTATGTAATGGGGAGAATTTGTAGGAAGCAAAGCTTAAATTCATAATGCCACATGGGGACATTTTGCAAGGGCAAGATAAGTTTTTATGTAGTATATTTTAGATCTTACAAGTAGTATCTTTTAGCATCATCCCCTTGCATTGCATCCTAGCAAGTAGGTAGTTTTTAAATTTCAAATTTTTATTATTTGCTTGCTTTGGTCGTGTTGTCATCAATCACCAAAAAGGGGGAGATTGTAAGGAAAATGGACCCTAGGCCCATTTACTTTGGATTTTGGTGTTTGATGACCAACACAGCCAAATTGGACTAATGAATTTGCAAGTGTTTGTTTCGTAGTCTAATAGGGTGCAAAATGTGACTTGGACAAAGGCGAAGTGATGATCCGATGATCAACACCGTAATCAAAACCTTAAAAGCTCAAGAGAAGACCCAAGATATCAAGCAAAGTCCAAGCACGAAGATATGAACCAAGCCGTACACAAGATCACAAAGAAACGAGCTCACAGAAGTGACCGGACGCTGGCAAAAGTGACCAGATGCTGGACCGGACGCTCCAATGAAGAGGCTTAGCAAATAGGTGTCATCAGCAGTGACCAGACGCTGGACCGGACGCTAGCAGCAAACTGACCGGACGTAGGGCAGCAGCGTCCGATCGAGTATAGAGAGGTTCTAGAGCGGTGAAACTGCGACCGGACGCGTCCAGTGGCAGGTGACCGAACGCTGGCAGCGTCCGATCAGTTGTTTGTGGCTTCAACGGTCAGGATGACCCGACATGTCCGGTCAGGACGTGATCAACGTTCGGTCAGTGGCAGAAAAGCAGGATTTCATCCCCAATGGCTACTTTCTCAGTGGGGCTTATAAATAGACCCCCAACCGGCCAAATAAGTAGTGTGGAGCTGAGGAAACATACCAAGGGTGTTGATACACCATTTTAGTGATCTCCACTTGCATAGTGCTAAGTGTTTTATTAGGTGATTAGCATAGGTGCTTTGCGAAGTGCTTAGGTTGATTAGACCACTGCTTATGCGCTTGCTCTAGGTTTAGGCCTAGTATTTAGTGAGGTTTGCATACCTCTTACTACTCGGTGCTTGTGCGCACCATTGTTGTACATCGGAGGGGCTTGTAGTCTTGCGAGATCACACCAACCACTTTTGTGGTGTGGTCGCCACTGTGTACCGGAGGGAACAAGGCCCACGGTGTTTCGGCCGGAAGCTTGATAGTGAAGACGACGGGGAGCATCTGGGAGAGGCTTGCCGGAAGGCACGTCGGAGACCCACTTGCGCGTGGGAAAGGCCCAAGGCTATCCACGAAGTTACCCGACCAGGAGCTTGGCCCTTGCGAGGGATTCCTTGCGAGGGGCTCCAACGAGGACTAGGGAGAAGCTTGCGCGCTTCTCGATACCTCGGTAAAAATACCAGAGTCATCGATGGGAGTTTGCATATCTCTACCTTGCTCTTTAGCTTCCACATTTACATTGATTGCATTACTCCTTTTGCGGTAGAGATAGCAACACATTAGCAAAACTGTAGTTGCACATTTAGATAGTTTATCTTTTGCATAGGTTTTGCTAAGGTTAGAAAAAGAGGCCATAGTTTAGAGTTAGAATTTTAAGTTGCCTAATTCACCCCCCCCCCCCCTCTTAGGTGTCACGATCCCCTTCAGACACAAAGTCCCCCAAGGTGCTCCTGCGCAGCCATGGCCGAGACACCCTTCTATTTATAACCCCACGGGTTAAAATAGCCGTTACCCCTTCACTGGGCTTTCTGCGCATCAACCAGACATGAAGGTCCACATGATCGGACGCACCGATCCCTGCATCCGGTCGCTGCCATGCTTCCACATGTCACTAGTTGTTTTGAACTAACCGTTGCCACCAACGGCTATCTCACATGCGCGCCTTCATCCATCGAACGGACGCGCTGCTTACCTTGACCGGACTCACCACACCTCAGCGTCGGTCAACCAACAGAGAGCTCTTCAGAGCCTTCAAAACATGACCAGACGCGTCCGTTCACATGTGACCAGACATCGCCACCGCCTGAGTCTGGTCGTTTCTAAAGAGCTCCCCGAGCCTTTGTTTGTGACCAGATGCGTCAGGTCAGTCACGATCGGATGCAGCACCTGAGTCCAATCCTTCACGGCCTACCATGCGTCACTACTGCTCCTCACGCACCCACATCAGCATACGTCAGCGCTGACCAGACATGGCCACTGTGTGTCAGGGTCAACCTCTTCGCCTAGCATTCGGTCACTCGACCGAGAACCGCGCGCTCTATGCTATGACTAGACCGGATGCACATGTCCTCCTGAGGCCAACGTCCAGTCACTCACAGTGACATATTTCGCCTCTGTTTCTTCATCGAGTTGATCCATTTCAACTCCAACTTCTTTCTCCTTTGCAAATGTGCCAACACCACTAAAACCACCATGTGTATGTGTGTTAGCATTTTCACAATCATTTTAAGGAGTTAGCCACTCAACTTGCCTACACCACTTCGATCCTAGCGACGATGCAAAGTTAGATCACTCAAGTGGCACTAGATGACCGATATGCAAACAAGTTTGCCCCTCTTGATAGTATGACCATCTATCCTAAACCTGGTCATAAACTTTTCTACACACCTATGACCTGGTGAAATAGAATGCCCTAGGTTATACCTTTGCCTTGCAGCATTCCATTCTATCTCCTCCATTATTGATGCAACACATGCACCAACCAATCAACAAATGATATGATCCACTTCATATCATCACATGACCATATTGGTTCATCGATCTTGACGTCACTTGCTTTTCACCGTTGCCTTCGTCCATCGGTACCAAGTCTTGCTCAATCTTCACCGCCACGCGGTCCATCACTCCAAAGCCTCTAACTTGCCCTTCACGCTTGCACCCGGTCCATCATGCCAAGTCTTGTCTTGATCTTCTCCACCTTGATCACATGACTCAATGTCATGTCTCATGTGCAATGAGCTCCTTCATCATCACATGTGTGAGCTTTGTAACATCTCTGAGCCATTTCCACCTCTATGGCATATATTGCTCATACACATGTACCTAGTGGACTAATCACCTGTGTATCTCACATAAACACAATTAGTTCACCTAGGGTTGTCACTCAATTACCAAAACCAAACAAGGACCTTTCAGGGGTCTAGGTCCCCGTCCAAACTTAGGACTCCAAGCCTCCACTCCTGAGTCCCAAACTCAGTGTGGTGCTTAGACCTCCATCATCCCCGTCTCTAATCAGTCGGTCCAGAAAGAGCTGGATCCCACGATAGGAGAGCAACGAGCCTTCCCGCTTCCATAAGCAAGTATGTGCTCAGGATAATAAGTCCATGACCTAACTAGAATCCAATGCAACAATCGGTCCTTAATCAACAAGGATAAGGAAAACAGTGTAACCAAGCTATGCCCCGTCGGCCACAGGACACAACCTATTACACCCACCAATACACGTACCATATCCCTGCTCGATCTCCATTTCCTTTCATCATTTTATTATGAGAGTAATAATAATCACCTATTGTGAGTAACGGTAGGTTCCTCATGCTACCAAAAAACTTAAGCATAGCAGCTACTCGACCTCAACTAGTAGAACTCATAGGTAGGTATATCTATGCATGTAGTTTCAACAATAAGCCTGTAACGTAAATGGACATCACATATATATATCCAATGATTATTCAAAATAAGGGTTATGCACGATGGCTTGCCTTGGGCAGGCGGATTGTCAGCTAAGTCAGTCAGTGACAGCTCTGGGACCTCCTCCTGCACGAGGATCTCCTCCTCGTACTCCTCAATCACCTCCTCAAACTTGTGATCTCCGATGGTCACGATCTCCGCCAACTCGTTCTCTATATGCATGCGATGATGATGCAACACGTTAATATTAGGCAACAACAATTTTTCAAAATAAAAATACATCTACTAAGCCACTAAGCTAGCTCTAATGACTAAGGCACTAAGCTAACTATCATCTTTACCAAGTAAGGTGTTGGGTTCAACTAACAAACACATGGTTTTACAAATGAAGGATATATCTTTATTTCTACTAATGATTTAATGTATATTTGAAACAAAGAGCATTTAACTACCTTTATGTCTAGTCTGTTCTAAAGCTACAAAAATTATAGTGAGCACATAATAATACCACGATGCTGTTATAAAAAATTTAGGATTAAAGCTATTATCAATTTATCACAAAAATTCCCACAATATTTAACATAATAATATTAAGCACTCTCAAATGATTTAATACCTCCTGGTATCAACAAGCACATATATGAACTAAATACACTTACAGATAGAGCATAATTTAGAAACCTAACAAAATTTGTTTCATAATTTTTGGATACCTACATGATTTTATATGATTTACCAAAGTTCAGCTCAGAATTAAAATAAAAAAGTTATTTCTATTCTCCACGAAAAAGATAAACTCAATTCGGCCCAACGCGGCCCACGCGCAAGGCAGCCCGCGGCGGGGAGCCCGCGCGCGCGCTGGCATTCTTGCAAAAATGCCCTCGCACTTCTCCTAAATTACAACTAAGTACTAACACTATTTCCCCCTCTCTCATACTTCTCACTTAACCCCCTGGACTTTCCCTAATTCACCTGTGCGTACCCTCGGTGACTCTGTGCACAGTGGTGTGGCGAGTGACGGCACTGGCGACATCGCCGACCACCCTGGACCCTTGCAGACCTAGCTAGGGGATCGATGCTCACCTATGGGTCGACAAGCGATTATGGGCGGTGGTTGCACGAATGGGGGTGAAGCAGAGCGAAGTTCTCCCCGGCGACGGTGACCTGCAACGGCGGCAACTGCGTTCTGATGAGCCACAATGCTAAAAATGGTAGAGATAGGGAATAGGTACTAGGGGCACACCTCGAACCCGTCCGAAGTGGTGGTTCGGTCGGCGACTACCTGAGCAATGCTGGCCACGTGCGCGCAACGAGCACGGCGACAAGCCACGGTGGACACGGCCACATCAGCTGTAGAGGGGAGGCGGCAGTGCTCCTCGAGCGTGCGCATGGTGGAGAGGGAGCCAAGGCGAGCTAGTGGTGCAGAGGAATTTGCGCGAGGTGAAGTGGTGAAGGCTGGCCACGACGCGAACCATGACGGTTCATAACGGCACGGTGGCGGGCAAAACTCCAAAATTGGAGCTCGGCTGAGCTACAATCAAAGCAGGGTGGGGCGGCTGGAGAGGGGACGTGAGGGCGGAGACACGAGCATGAGGAATTGATGAGAGTTGCCCGCTCTCTGGCTCACCATGACACGACACGACGTCGGCGGAAAGCAGAGAGAGAAGAGAGAACGGGCGCGATAGGTGGGCTCGGCTCGTCCTCGCCTTGGCGGGACACGAGCGGCGAGATCGGGAGACCCACGCGCTAATGCTAGCCGACAGGCGCGCGCGCTCCCGACCGGCATGGCCCGCTCGGCCGCAGCACCTTAAAGACAAGGCGACGACGGCTCACCCACGTGCTCGCGACAGAGGCGACGCGCACAGGGTCGGCAATAGCGTAGAGGTGCAATAGACCGGCGTGGACGCGGCGATGATGTGACGGCAGCGTCGCGACGTGAGGAGTGTCGGCAGTGTGGCGCGACGGCAGTGCAGCGTGGCCGCGCCGGCACCCAAGACGGCAGGGCGCGGGGCCAGCGACTCGCTGCGGCCGGCCTCGACCAAGCCCAGGCGGCACGGTTGACCGCGCGGGACACGGCCATGTGCGCGGCGTGGGAAGGCCACGCGGTGACCGCACACCCGGCGCCAACCAACCCGAGACAGTGACGCGCATGAATTTTAAAGTGTTCAATACGACATAACGGTTGCTCCAGGAGCCAAACCAGCTTCACCATGCTCAAGATGACATATGAGACTACCAAATCGAACTATAACACTACACCACCCTTTAACCCTAATCTCTCACAATAACTTGCTAAACATAGCAATGTCTAGCTATCGGC